>NW_016834786.1:711887-751684 GCF_001698545.2 Rhinopithecus bieti | reverse complement strand
TAAATAAATAAATAAATAAATAAATAAATAAATAAATGGTAGCATTTAATTACATGTGTTTTAGATATCAGGAACAAGGCCTCAACTAAAGTGACTGCCTACTAATCTAAAGGTCTCAATTCAAGACAATGCAAATAATATCATTTTAAATTACCACGACATTTCAAGTAAGCAGCACATTCGATATCCCAGCCCCAAGGGGATTTTTCAGAAGACATTCCATCTCCACTATATCCTGGCCCTTCCTCCCATCCCATTTGCTTGATGGTGACAGAAGTCAAACCACTTCACCCAAAATGACATGCACTCCCCTTCCTTTTCTGATAAGAACACAGAGACCCAGAGAGGCAGGGCGGTTTGCTCAAGAACACACACTCCCAGTAGCAGTGGGGACAGGAGAACCCAGGGCTGCAGCTTCATGTACAGAAAAGCACAGGTAGGGCTGTAGATAGAGCCCTGCCTGAGGGCTGCAGGGGTCTGAAGGTGAAGACATTGGCCTAGATGATTCTAAGGCACCGTCCAGCTCCGAAACAGTGAGATGATTCCTCGCAGCACATGTCTCTCATGCAAAGATTTCTAAATCAGGTCAGTCTTGTCTTTTTGTTTTATTAAGTAAGGCGGAACCGATCAATTCCCAGCTCGGTGACTGTGGATAGCTGTTATGAACATCACTGCACCACAGTGGTCTAGAGTTAGACTCCGGGTTCCAGTCCCACCACTTGAAGCTCAGTAACTCTGAGACGCCGGAAGAAACTTAACTTCCCCACATTACAGCGTCTTCCACTGCAGCCCCCAGGGTTACTGTGAGGACAAAATAACAAGGACAGCGAGGCACACGGTCCGTGCTCAATACGCAGCAGCTGACGGACCTGCTCCAGCGCAGTCCTGCGCTCGGGGATTTAAGGCAGAAAAGGACGCTGGGCCCCTCTATCGGTGCTTCCTGCCCCTCCGCATCCCCTTTCCCACGGCCACCCCCTCGGGCTCGCCTTGTCCTCGTCACCATTTCCAAGTTCTGTGCTCTTTTCTCCCATTCTCATCTCTTCTGTCTTCTCCCTGTGCTCTCCTTCTTTTCCTCTCTTTCACAAGGTAACAGAGCAAACCTTTACAGCGGGGTCCCCCCCCCAAAAAATAGGGCTCTGAGGAGCTCCAGGAGTTTTGTGAGGGTGCCCGTGACACCCGTTTCTTTGGCTCTTTTCTCTCCAGTTCTTCTTGTTTTTACTTACTGGGCTCCTGGGCAAGGTTTTGTTTAAAGAAATAGTTTCCTGACTAAAAATGTTGGAAGCCACTGGTTTCGTGTTTGCTGCTCCACACTGGACCTCGTTCACCTCCAGCCATGGGGGCTCCAAGAGCTCAGGCGCCCATGGCTGACTCCAGCCCCTGAGATCACACCCCGAAGACCCCCAGATCAGAAAACTAACAGAGGACCTCTTTTTTCAATTTTTGGTTCTCTTCACCTTAAAAAAGAGTTTCTCCACCTGTTTTTTAAAATGTTTGCTTCTTTTCAGCTTAAAAAAAGAGCTCAGTTGGCAGCTATAATAGATGGCTTAGGCACTGACATCTAAGATAAATCAAAATCTAAACTGTCAAATCTGAATTAAAATTTAAATATCATCCAGCTCTTATTTCATCTGAAACACACACTCCTCTATAAAATACACCCAACTTCCCTGCTCAACAGAAACTCCTGGGAATACAAACACAGCATCAATTTCCTGGGAGCTTAAGAGGCTGGTAATTACCATGAAAACACGTTTTTAAGAAAGTCTCTACTCCTGAGTCTTAACAGAAAAGTAGATATTAACCAACAATAACAGAAGATTTTTAAAACCACACGGAAGTAGTTAGAACTTCCCAAAACAAATAGGGTCTTCATGCTGAATGATGTGGCCACCAGAAATCCGAGGCTTGAAACAACACAGCACCTTTTCTCCTCTTCTAGTTTATGAAAACCACTCTCTTTCCAACAGGCAACTTGAATGGACAAGGCCCTAGAATACAGGATAATAAGAAATGGTTTGTCATCATCCCTGGGAGCCAGTCATCTTACCTGTGACGACATTTATGACTCTGGGATCTCCCCAAGTCTCATTGCCTGTTCCTGGAGTGACGGAGAACGCATATGAAGTTCCAGGACGTAAGCCTGTGATGTTACACCATGGTTGATACACAACAGTAACTGTCGTCTCATTTTCCATCTCATTCTTTACTACACACTTGTACTCGGAAGCAGCTGGGTCGTTACTTTCCCAGGTTAAGACCACATTGGTTGGACTGATGGAAACAGCTTTAATGTCAAACACAGGACTGGGCCCTATAATGTTTTCAAAAAAAAAAAAAAAAAATTATTGCACTTCAAAAGAAATGTAAGAGCGAGGTCTGCTCTGTATGTCTAGTTTCCAGAAGTGACTTTCCAATCACAGAGTTTTATCTCTTTGCTTCCTAGACTTCCCTGCACCAGAATTTATTTAAATCCATATGCATACATGTATGTGTGTATGTTAGTAAAACAGAAGCCTTTGAAACAGAAGCAAAACTGATAGAAGTTGGTCGTGTTGGCTATGACTTAAAAATGGGGTTAAGTCTGTATAGAAGCTGATACAAAAAGAGACCAAACTTTGGGAGGCCAAGACGGACGGATCCCCTGAGATCAGGAGTTCAAGACCAGCCTGGCCAACATGGTGAAACCCCATCTCTACTACAAAAATACAAAAATTAGCTGGGCGTGGTGGCAGGTGCCTGTAATCCTCGCTACTCGGGAGGCTGAGGCAGGAGAATCACTTGAACCCGGGAAGTAGAGGTTGCAGTGAGCTGAGATCGTGCCACTGCACTCCAGCCTGGGTGACAAGACTGAGACTCCGTCTCAAAATAAAAAAAAGAGATCAAAGATGCAAAATGAGTCCATCTCCCCATTCTCAGAAAACGCTGCATGACGCAGAAGCACATGCTAAATTTTTTGCCAAACCCTGACATCTAGAAGGAAGTTCAGTGGTTTTCTGACATAAAGATAGCAGGGGCGGAGCAACATAAAAAGAAAAGAACTGGTCTTGGAACCCAGGTCTGAGATTAAAGACCTGCTCCATCCATTAGCTGTGTGACCTAGAATTAGTCCCTTCAAACCTCTCCATCTCAAATTCCTCTGTTGACAGCTCTAGCACACCACACTAAACACGATGAATTACTGTTGAACCACCATGATCCGATAAACAAGGGATAAGATCTGGACATTAGAAATCTGGTTTCAGGGTCCAATTCTGCTAGTCGCTCACCATGCAGTTTTACTCAAAGTAATCTCACCTCTCTGAACCTTAGTTTCATCATCTTAGATGTACAAGATCGTAAACCAGTGGAAGCCATCAGGGTTACTAACTGTAGAACTACCAAATGGATGCATCCTAATTAAGCTGAAGACTGAGGAGTGACAACCAGAAACCAAAGAGTAAAACCCAGGTGATACGGCCGTCATTCTCAAGGAGCTTGGGACTAATCCCAAAGGAGTAAAGATGGCATAAGTGTTACCATCTTGGTATGTGCATGGAAAGTGTGCCTCACCTGGCTCATGGGATATACAAACATTCATCCAATCAATAAAAAAACTGCAGGGAGCCAGGCACACTGGCTTATGCCTGTAATCCCAGCACGTTGGGAGGCTGAGGCAGGCAGATCACTTGAGGTCAGGAGTTTGACACCAGCCTGGCCAACATGGTGAAACCCTGTCTCTACCAAAAATACAAAAATTAGTTGGGCATGGTGGCAGCCACCTGTGATCCCAGCTACTCAGGAGGCTGAGGCAGGAGAATCACTTGAACCCAAGAGGCAGAGGTTGCAGTGAGCCAAGATCGCGCCACTACACTCCAGCCTGGGCAAGAGAGCGAGACTCTGTCTCAAAAGAAAAAAATTAATTAATTAATTATAAAGGCAGGAGAAGAAACAAGAGAAGGGAAAATGGAACAAGCAGGGAAGGATCCTGTGGCCCACAATTCAATAAACACCATGCCAGAAGGCCCTCCAGGGAGTTTCCTCTTTATAAAGTGACAAGTTCACAGAGTCAAGAGTGGCATATTTGGAAGATGATCGCAGTTGCTCGCATTTACAATCAATAACAATGATGGCGACGATGATAATGATAAAACAGTAACAATAGTTGCAGTGGTACAGGTAGCAAGAACAGCAGCACTCCTTTTGAGAGGCCGACCATGTCCCAGATGCTGTACAGTATGTTCTCATTTATGCCTCACAACAACTTCATGAGAAACGTATGGCACCATTTTTTTTTTTTTTTTTTTTTTTTTTGAGACAAAGTCTTGCTCATCACCCAGGCTGGAGTGCAGTGGCACAATCTCAGCTCACTGCAACCTCTGCCTCCCAGGTTCAAGCAATTCTCCTGCTTCAGCCTCCCAAGTAGCTGGGATTACAGGTGCCCGCCACCACGCCCGGCTAATGGCACCATTTTAAAGAAGGAGAAATGCTTTAAGAAGTAAATTTTAGGCCGGGCGCGGTGGCTCAAGCCTGTAATACCAGCACTTTGGGAGGCCGAGACGGGTGGATCACGAGGTCAGGAGATCGAGAACATCCTGGCTAATACGGAGAACCCCCGTCTCTACTAAAAAATACAAAAAACTAGCCGGGCGAAGTAGTGGGCGCCTGTAGTCCCAGCTACTCAGGAGGCTGAGGCAGGATAGATACTATCAAAAACATAAAATAACAAGTGTTGGTGAGGATATGGAGTAATTGTAACCTTTGCACATTGTTGGTAGAAATGAAACATGATACAGCCACTGTAGAAAAGAGTATGGTGGTTAAGAAGTGAGCCTGGGGCCGGGCGCGGTGGCTCAAGCCTGTAATACCAGCACTTTGGGAGGCCGAGACGGGTGGATCACGAGGTCAGGAGATCGAGAACATCCTGGCTAATACGGAGAAACCCCGTCTCTACTAAAAAATACAAAAAACTAGCCGGGCGAAGTAGTGGGCGCCTGTAGTCCCAGCTACTCAGGAGGCTGAGGCAGGAGAATGGCGTAAACCCGGGAGGCAGAGCTTGCAGTGAGCTGAGATCCGGCCACTGCGCCCCAGCCTGGGCGACAGAGCCAGACTCCATCTCAAAAAATAAATAAATAAATAAATAAATAAGTAAATTTTATTGATTCACACAGGAATTCTGGGAAGGTTTTGGAAAAGCAAGTTCTTAAGTTCAGAAAAGAAATCACAGTTAACAATATTTTTTGGTCAAATGTTTTTTCTGCATCTGCTGAAATGATCATATGGTTTCTGTCCTTCATTCTGTTAATATGGCGTAGCACATTTATTGTTTCGCACAAGTTGAACCCTTTTTGCATTTCTAGGAAGAATCCCACTTGATCTCTTTAATATGCTGTTAAATTAGGTTTGCTAGTATTTGGTTAAAGATTTTTGCATCTTGGCCTATAGTGTTTTGGGTTGTAGCCTTGTCTGGTTTTGGTATCAAGGTAATGCTGGTCTTGTTAAATAAGTTTGGAAGTATTCTCTCTTCCTCAATTTCTGGAAGCATTTGAGAAGAATTGTCATTAGACCTTCTTTAAATGTTTGGCAGAGGACTGGGTGCGGTGGCTCACACCTGTAATCCCAGTACTTTGGGAGGCCAAGGTGGGGAGGTCACTTGAGGCTGGGAGTTCAAGACCAGCCTGGGCAACATAGTGAGACCCCATCTCTACAAAAAAATTTTAGAAGTTAACTGGATGTAGTGGTGCACACCTATAGCCCCAGCTACTCGCAACGCTAGGCAGAAGGATCATTTCAGCCCAGGAGTTCAACTTACAGTGATCTATGATCACACCATTGCACTCCAGCCTGGGTGACAGAGGGAGACACTATCTCTTAGAGTAATAACAATAATAAATAGAAATGGGAGATGTTCTATTACTGATTCAACCTCCTAACTCATTACTGGATTATTCAGATTTTCTGTTTCTTCATAATTCAATCGTAGTAAATGGTATATGGCAAGGAATTTATCCATTTCTTCTAGGTTATCAAATTTGTTGGCATATAATTGTTCATAATTGTTCCTTTGTATTTCTGTGGTATCAGTTTATAATGTCTCTCATTTCAGATTTTCTTTGAGTAGTGTCTCTTTTTTCTTAGCCTAGCTAAAGCTTTGTCAATATTCTTTATCTTTTCAAAAAAAGATTTAGTTTATTGATCTTTTCTATTGTTTTTCTAGTGCCTATTTCATTTATTTCAGCTTTGACTTTTATTATTTAGTTTCTTTTACTAATTTGAAGATTAGTTTGTTCTTGTTGTTCTAGTTCCTTAACATGCCACATCAGGTCGTTTACTTGAGGGTTTTGTTTTTTGCTTTTTTCAGACAGGTTCTCAATACCCAGGCTGGAGATGTGAGCTTGTTTTGTTTTTTTTTTTTTAATAGATGGAATCTTGCTCTGTTGCCTAGGCTGGAGTGTAGTGGTACGATCTCGGCTCACTGCAATCTCTGCCCTCTGGGTTCAAGCAATTCTCCTGCCTCAGCCTCCCTAGTAGCTGGGATTACAGGTGTGTGTCACTACACCTGACTAATTTTTGTATTTTTAGCAGAGACGGGGTTTCACCATGTTGGCCAGGCTGGTGTCAAACTCCTGACCTCAAGTGATCCACCCACCTCGGCCTCCCAAAGTTCTGGGATTACAGGCACGAGCCACCATGCCCAGGGAGCTTTCTTTTTTGATGTAGGAGTTTATTGCTGTCAACCTTCTTGGAAGGGTTGCTTTTGGTGTATCCCATAGGCTTTAGTATATTGTGTTTCCATTTTCATTTGCTTCAAGAAATTTTTAAATTTCCCTTTTAATTTCTTCACTGACCCATTGATTGTTCAGGGGCATCTGTGACAAAACAATTAACAATAGTTACTGTGGGAGATGGCAAGATCAGCATCACCCCTATTGGGGACCTGACCATGTCCCAGATCCTGTACCAGGGCTATACAAGCATTTTCTAATTTATGTCTCACAGTAACTTCATGAAGGTGGTTATGGCACCATTTTAAAGAAGAAGAAGAAATATGTTAACAAATTTGCTTAAGAAGTGATGTTTGTCTCAAGATATTTTTTAGTTTCTCTTTTAATTTCATCATCAACCCATTAGTTGTTCAGGAGCATGTTGTTCAATTTCCATACATCTGTGAATTTCCTGAAGTTCCTCCTGTTATTTATTTCTAGTTTGATGCCATCATCAGAAAAGACATTCAATATGATTTCACACTTCTTAAATCTGTTAAGACTTGTTTTGTGGTCTAACATATGATCTACCTGGAGAACGTTCCAAGTGCAATTGAAAAGTGTATATTCTGTAGCTATTGGATGGAATATTCTGTATATGTCTGATACACCCATTTGGTCTACACTGTAGTTTAAGTCTGATGCTTCCTTATTGATTTCCTGTCCGGATCATCATCCACTGCTGGAAGTAAGGTATCGGAAGTCCTCTACTATTAATGCATTGCAGTCTATCTCCCCATTCAGACCCATTAATATGTGCTTTATATATTTAGGCATTCCAATGCTGGTTAGAAATATATTTACAATTGTTAAGACTTCTTGATTAATTGATCCCTTTATCATTATAAAATGATGTTTGCTGTCTCTATTAAAAGTTTTGAACTTAAAGTTTATTTTATCTGATATAAGTATAGCTACTCCTGGCTCTCTTTAGATTTCCATTAGCATGGAGTATCTTTTTCCATCCCTTCACTTTCAGTCTAGGCATGTCCTTGCAGGTGAGGTGAGTCTCTTGTAGACAGCATATTATTGAGTTTGTTTGTTTTTTTTTTAACCCATTCACACACTCTATGTCTTTTGACTGGAAAATTTAAACCCTTTACTTTCAAGGTTATTATTGATAAGTAAGAACTCACTACTGCCATTTGGTGGTTTTCTAGACTTTTTGTTCCTTTCGTCCTCTCTTACTATCTTCCTTTGAGGTTAAGTGATATTCTCTAGTAGCATGTTTTGATTCCTTGCTTTTTAATTTTTGTGTATCTACTAAAGGTTGTTCTTTGTGGTTACCATGAGGCTTATAAAAGAATCTTATAGTTATAACAGGTTATTTTATGTGGATGACAACTTTGATCACATGCACAAAACTGACCTCTACACTTCTTTCTAGTCCATTCCCCCGTCATATTATGAATTGTTTATGTCACCATTTACATCTTTTTATATGCATATCCCCCCACAAGTTACTGTAGTTATTATTTTTTAAGTATTATCTATTAACTTTCATACTAAAGATACATACGACCATCACAGTATTTATGTATTCTGAATTTGGCTGTGTATTTTACTAGTCTTATCCTTGCATATGTTTTCAATTAATCATTAGTGTCCTTTTCTTTCAGCTTAAAAACTCTCTTCAGCATTTCTTATAAGACATGTCTAGTGGTGATGAACTCCCTCAGCTTTTGTTTCTCTGGGAAAGTCTTTTATCTCATCTTCATTTTTGAAGGCCAGTTCTGCTGGGTATAGTAATCTTGGTTGGCAGGTTGTTTTCCTTCAGCACTGTGAATATATCATCCCACTCTCTCCTGACCTGTAAGTTTCTGCTGAGAAGTCTGTTGCTAGCTAAAGTGGCGCTCCCTTATACGTTATTTGCTTCTTTTCTCTTTTTGCTTTCCAAGTCCCCATTGTCTGTGATGTTTGACAATGTGATTATGTTCTGGAGTAGTCTTGTTTGAATTGACTCTGATTGGAGTCATTTTTTATTCCCATACCAGATATTTATATCCTTCTCCAGGTTTGGAGAGTTTTCTGCTACTATTTCTTTAAATAAGCTTTCTACCTCTTTATCTTTCTCTTCCTCTAGATGAACTCCAATTCAAATATCACCTCTTTTGATGCTGTCCCATAAATCGTAGAGGCATTCTTCATTCCTTTTTATCCACTTTTCTTTTCCTCCTCTGACTGTATATTTTCAAATAATCTGTCTTCAAGTTCAAAGATTATTCTTCTGCTTGATCAATTCTACTCTTGGTGCTCTCTACTTCATTTTTCATTTTGTTCAAAGTATTTTTTACCTTCAGAATTTCTGTTTGCTTCTCTGTTAATTATCTCAATCTAGTCACTTATTGTTTTCCTCATTTCTTTGAATTCTTTACCCGTATTTTCTTAAAGTATGCTAGGCTTCCTTAAAACATGTATTTTGAATTCTCTACCAGACAGTTCATACATCTCCCATCTCTTTGTGGTCACCCACTTCCACTTTATTTTGTCTCTCTCGTAATATCATGTTTGCCTGACTATTCTTGATCCTTGTGACTCTGTGTTGATGTCTGTACATTTGAAGAAGTAGGTTCTTATTCCAGTCATTGTAGATTGGCTTCCTCTGGAAATGCCCTTCAACAGTAAGCCTGTCCAGAGATTTCTGGGCAGACCATCTGGTATGGTCCCAACCCCGAGGACTACAATGGCCACTGAAGTACTAGAGGGTGCCCTAAGCCCAAATTTTTGTAACAATACTTAACATAAGCTCCCTAGGAATTTCTTTTATTTATTTACTTTTTTTTTTTTTTTGAGACAGAATCTTACTCTATCGGGAGTGCAGTGGCACCAACTCCACTCACTGCAACCTCCACCTCCTGAGTTCAAGCAATTATCTTGCCTCAGCCTCCCGAGTAGCTGAGATTACAGGCACGCACCACCACACCCAGCTAATTTTTGTATTTTTAGTAGAGACAGGGTTTTGCCATGTTGGCCTGGCTGGTCTCGAACTCCTAACCTCAGATGATCACCTGCCTTAGCCTCCCAAAGTGCCGGGATTACAGGCGTGACCCACTGTGCCCAGACCCCTAGCAATTTCTAAAAGTTTCTCATATTACCCTAGAAAAAATTCAATGATTTAACTGTGTATGTGATACTATCAATACTTCTAGAACTAATAAAACTATTGTATCACAATGTTTTTTATGAAAAAAATGTAAATAATTTAAATAATCTACCTTCTCAACAACAGGGGAGTAAATAATTTACAATGCTTCCAGACAAGCAATTCTTCAACTCTGTGGTCTCAGGGCCCTTTTAACTGCTTAAGAATTATTAAGGCTCTTGGAGAATTTTTGTTTATATGGGTTATCTTGATTAATATTTACCATACTGTATTATAAATTAAAAAGATAAAGTTTTTTAAACATAACAATACGAAAGCATACATTCCATTAGCTGTTAAGAGTGACTGCGTCATCCCATATCATATAGAATCTGCAAAACTCCACTGTACACTCATGATAAAATGAGAGTAAAGAAGCCAAATAACATGTTAGTGGTATTATGATAATACCCAGAAATACCTTGAAAGAATCTAGGAGACCCCTAGAGGTCTCTGAACCACAGTTTTAGAATCACTGATCTAACCCAGGTCTCAGCAATGGTTTTCTGTAAGGGCCAGAGAATAAATATCTCAGGTTTTACAAGCCACATATTCTCCATTGCCACTACTCAATTCTAGCATGAAAGCAGCCACAGGCAGACTCAATAAAACTTTACTTACAAAAACAGGAAGTGAGCCATATTTGGCCCAAGGACCATTATTATCTACCAACCCTGATTTAGACAACAAATGCCAGGCAGGTATTAGAACTGTCCTGTAGAAATGTACATACTAACAGGGAAGAATACTTGTAATATATTGTTGAGAAACTACATGTAAAGGATGACCTTGATACTTGTAAAACAAAATAAAACATATATATATGTATACACATACGCACACAGGCACGTATACATCTTAAAATTGTAAAACTCGTGTATCAAGTGATCAGTGGTTATCTCCAGTTAATGATTTACTTGTTATTCTTTTCTTCTTATCTATATTTTATATAATGAATATGCATTACTATCATTATAAAAATTGTTTTAAAGGTTTTCTTAGGTAATTGAAAGAAGAACAATATTTGGAAAACATGACATTTTAAATTATACCGATTTCCTTTAAGAAACATGACTGTTCGGTAGAAAAGCCCATGCTTACCAGTAGCACTGGGAGTTTTCTGAGATGCTCCATCAGTCCCATTAGATCCTTGTTCAGGTGTTCTTAAACTATCATTGGCTCCAGAGTCATCGCCACCCTCACTGGTATTTGTTGGCACCTGAGGTGTTCCAGTTCCATTCTGTTTGTGAAAGGATCCTGCTTCACTGCTGATCTGAGCTACCCCACTTTCCCCTGTGGCAACAGTTGTTACTGAAGGGTCACGAGTTGGACCAGGGGCTATGCAAATAAAGTAAACAATTAGATTAAAAATACATTTCTCCAGGAGACAGGGATGCCCCACCTCACACACTACACTGAAATGAAATGCAAACTTAGGAAAACTGATCCCTCTCTTTCTCTTCTTTGTATCATCACCTACAACATGAGCCCCCTCAGAAACTGCTGTTTCTGGCCACATGGAGAGTACCTGGCCATGAGAGTGCAGAAGCTCCGTGCTTACACTGCACACAGTCATTCACAGGAAATGAGAGGAGGCGTGAGCTCCTGTGGCCAAGGGCTTAGGCTCTGGAGGAGAACCTTGGCCACACTGGCCGCTTTATCTTGAATGCATTACTAGTCTCCCAGAGTCTCTGTTCAGGGAGGTGCAGCAGAGACCACTCTTGACCCCCAAACTCCATTCCCCCATTTTCCCTTCATCATACTCCTGGACATTTGTGGCCCTGTGTGTGCATGGCTGTTGGGAACAAAGATCACATTTCCCAGCCTCCCATGCAGCCAGATGTTGCATGTGACTAAGTTCTGTCCAACAGAGTGTGACCAGACGTTCTGTCTGACTTCTAGGAAGAGTCCTTAAAGGGTGCAGCACAACCTTCTGTCCTTCCTCCTTCTTATACGTGTAGTGTGGATGCAATGACTGGAGCTCACACTGCCTGGCTTCCAGCACTACAGCGGTGGCTACAGCTTCCTGATCCCAGGATCACAGCTCAGAACATACACCCCTGGATCCAGCAACTACAGCAGGGACTTCCTGATTCCTCCCTCTGCTGTCTGTGACCAAGGTGGTGACTCTCTAGGAGGTCAGTTCTGCAGCCTTAGTCTGGGAGTCATTTCTCAGGGCTAGGCCTAAAGCCTGCTCCCCAGCTGTTATGAGCTGACTTGTGCTCCCCCATCCCCAAATTCGTATGTTGAAGTCCTAACCCCCAAGACCTTGATCTTATTATAGCAGCCCTGGCAAACTAATAGAGCAGCCCTTCCAACGACTCTGTAAACTCTCACTTCCCAGGGTAAACCCTTTGAGTTAAAATAGCTCATGGTTTTTGTTTCCCACAACTGAGCCCTGGCCAACATTCTACGATCTACGGTAGATGTCTGCATAGAAGTGTTCTTCTGCAGCAGTGATTCAAGCCTGTACAAGGTACCCGCCAGTTTATTTATTAAACTAACTAACAGGAAGAAAAACCAACTGCAGAACTCTTCCCATTGTTTGTACAGGCTCTAATTACCATTAGTAATTGAGATTTGCTTTATTGGAGGGTTTCAGCAAGATCTGCCCTTGTGTATGCTTCCATGAGTACAATCTAATTATTTTATCTCTATTTTATCTCACAAACTGAGATTTTACCAATCAGGAAAAAAAAGGTCCCAAATTTTGGGAAGAAACAAAAGTCACTGTTTTGTTTTGGTTTTTTTTTTTCCTAAAAGGTACATTTTTTAAAACTACCAACTACTATTATCTTTAATTCTTTTTTTTTTTTTTTAAATGGAGTTTCACTCTTGTTGCCCAGGCTGGAGTGCAATGGCATGATCTCAGCTCACTGCAGCCTCCACCTCCCGGGTTCAAGCGATTCTCCTGCCTCAGCCTCCCAAGCTGGGATTACAGGCGCGTGCCACCACGCCTGGATAATTTTTTGGTATTTTTAGTAGAGACAGCATTTTACCATGTTGACCAGGCTGGTCTCAAACTCCTGAATGCAGGTGATCCGCCTGCCCTGGCCTCCCAAATTGCTGGGATTACAGGCATGAGCCACCACAACCAGGCTTCAATTCTTATAGAAATGTTTTATGACCAAAAAATTAGTAAGATCAGATTGTCGGGGCCAAAAAATAAATAAATAAGTGATCCCAGGATGGATGGTGCTTTCAGCTGAATATATTTAAGCTTCTGTAAAAAACTTCTAATCATATCCTTTTTTTTTCTCATTTTATTACACTGTCAGCAGTGTCAGCAGTTGGGACTCAGCCCTGTACATGAAAGCAAAACATGCAGGAGTCCAGGTCTCGTTTTCCAAAGGTTATGCCAACCTTGCACACCATTCCTTAAATGTAGCAATGTAGCAACAAAAGGGCAATGTAGCAACACAAGAAAATACTTCAAGGATAACAGAACATAAACAATATACAAATACTGTATTACAATTTCAACGAAGTTAAATCGCCCACAAATGGGGCTTGAAAAAAATTACAGAAAATATAAATTTTCATCACGATTGCACAATTAATTAATTTTTTTTTCCTTTGTTGTTTCCACCCTTACTCCTACTTCTAAAGAAAAACTGGGGCCGGGCCTGGTGGCTCACACTTGTAATCCCAGCACTTTGGGAGGCCGAGGCGGGTAGATCACCTGAGGTCAGGAGTTCAAGACCACCATGGGGAAGCCCTGTCTCTACTAAAAATACAAAAAATTAGCCGGACATGGTGGCACGTGCCTGTAATCCCAGCTACTTGAGAGGCTGAGGCAGGAGAATCGCTTGAACCCGGGAGCCGAGATGGCACCACTGCACTCCAGCCTGGGCAACAGAGCAAGACTCCGACTAAAAAAAAAAAGAAAGAAAGAAAAGGAAAGAAAAGAAAAAGAAAAATTGGAAACCGAGCAGGTTTTATTTAATAAATTAGCATTAGCATTTTCACATTGCTGTTAATGTTGCTATGTGTCCATTAGAGGGCAGTAGCGAACAACACAAGAATGGAAAGGAAAACGGTACTCACGGTCACCTGCGCACAGGATCTGAAAGAGAAAAAGAAAACGGAAGTCAGCAGATTCATTCAGCCATGGAAAATGCAAATCAGAAATAAAGCAGTTGAGGATTTAATAATGGGGGTGGGGTGGTAAGAAGCACATTAAGCAAAGGTCGGCTGGTCACGGTTAGGGCGTCTTGGGACATTAAACACAGGGAATCATTGCAACCTCGGGTCAATTACAAAGGATTAACTGAGTTATGTGGGGGCTGGCGGCTGCTGACTCCCAGTGCCCAGTGTTTCTCCCCAGACACAACCCCCCACCTCCAGCCCTCTCCCCAGAGCAACTCCCCAGGTCAGCACCTCCCTCTACCCACTGTGTGATGAGTTGAAGCAGGACACAGAAGCAGACACCAGATTGTGGGGGCCAAAAAAGGGCAGTTGGGTGGGTGGCAGGGGGGTACCAAGACCAGCACACCCCTTCCCCAGACCCATTTCCCAGTCCTGACAGCACGGTGGAAACCAGATGTGCAGCAGAAGAAATCCACTGGGTTTGGGATTTTCACTGTACAAAATTCATCTTTTCTATCAGTAGGTGGCAGTAAAATTTTTTAATCACATGTCAAGCAGCTTTGGGAAGAATTAGTGTTTGACACACAAGAGGCCTTAAAGGTTTAGCTGACAGTGTCAGCTGGGGAAGGGAGCAGCCCTCAAGGATATTCATTGTGATCCATAATTATTTCCCTATACTTTAAAAACCTAAAGTGATTCAAGGTTGTACACTCTATTGTTTCATAAACACATCTTTTTGGTGAATAGAATTTTTTTTTTTTTAGGTAGGATTGTCACAAAGAATAAAATAATCAAAAAGGACCCCGGTGGAAAAAGTTATCCTCCTACTTTCCATGACACTTAGAATAAAATTCAAACCCAACCACAACCCACCAGCCCCTCTGGTCTCGCTGCCCACTCACATTCTCGAAACTGATTCTCCCCTAGAGCCTTTACATATTTACTCACTCCCACAAACACATTCTGCCCAGACCTTTTCATGGCCTGCCCAAAACGCCACCTCCTTGGCAAGTCCTTCTCCAAGCAGCCATGGAAACCAACACCCCTCACTCTCCATCCATCACTGACTCCTCCAACCACACTGTGCGCTCCATGAGAATAGAGACCTTGTCTGTGCCCCGTGGCGAGAATGGTGGACACAGTAGGCGCTCAATAAATGGCACTGGAAGGAAAGAACGAACCCAGAGGGGAAAGTCTTGCCCCAAGGTCCTCCAACTCTCAAACTTCCCATTCCCACCTTCCACCCTACCGTCAAGTCCTTCGCATCTCGGGTCTACCATGTTTCAGCTCATCTTTCTCCTCCAGCCCCTGCCCTTCAATCTATGCTGAGCCTCAATCCACAGTCTATGATGAATCATAGGAGAGAGGGAGAAAAAAGAGAAGTCAGTAGCTCGGCAAGTCGCACAGGGCAGCAAACATTTTTTTGTCCAGTTAGAGGAAAGATTAAAGTAAAAGCACTGTGGGAGGCTATACTTGGAAATGCATTCTGTGGATAAAAAGGAACTCTAAGTACCTACTATGTAACAGGCACTGTGCTAGGCTTTCTACATGCCTTGTCTCAGCACAGAACCATGGAGTGACGGCTAAGAGCTGGGACCTGGACTTAGACCACCTGAAGGAAGTCGTTCACTGCTTCTGGCCATGTGACTGTGGGCAGGCAGCTTGCTTAATTAACCTCTCTGTCCCTCCCTGTCTGTATCTGCCAACAGGACGATCCCTGCTTTAACGAGAGTTAAGTTAAATGATCTATTTGCGCTGCTGCTGTCACCATCATCATCCTTACCACTTCACAGCAACCCTGTGAGGCACTTTTATCCCCATTTTACAGATAACACCACCGAGGCTCAGATCCTCCTGATAGAAACCAATGTGTAACCTGAAGCTCATACTCTCCCCAGCATTGTTTTCCAAAGTATTTTTTGAATAATTTATTTTTATAATTTTTTTTTTTTTTTAAGAGACAAGGTCTCACTCTGTCACAGGCTGGAGTGCAGTGGTACAACCACAGTTCACTGCATCCTTGATCTCACATGCTCAAGCGATCCTCCCACCTAAGCCTCCCAAGTAGCTGGGACTACAGGCATGCACCACCACACCCAGCTAATTTTTTTATTTTTGTATGGGGACAGGATCTCACTTTGTTGCCCAGACTGGTCACAAGCTCCTGGGCTCAAGCAAGCCTCCCACCTTGGTTTCCCAAAGTGCTGGGATTATAGGCAGGAGCCACCATGTCCAGCTTTTTTCTCCAAGTATTTAAATAGACCAACAACCCAGTTGCAGAGGGCATGGAGGCCCAGAGACAATAAGTGGCTTGTTCACGGAAACACAGCCAGAGAGGACACACAAGAACCAGAACCCAGATCTTGACCTCCACCACTCTCCCTTACATCTTCACAGCAAAGTCACTAGTACAGATGACCCAAAGCTTCTGCTGGTCCCCGTAGCTGGACAGAAGGAGCAAATATTAAGAAAAGAGATCAAGTTCACGATTCAGCAGTGACAGACACGGGAAGAATGCAGTACGGCCCACAGTTCTGGCCAAAGAATTCCCTGTACACCCCAGGTGTAGCAGAAAACCTGTCAGTCACCCAGATGCGCCCAGGAACACCCAGTGCTACCCAGAAGGTGGAAGCTTCTCTGTCCCCTTTCCTGAGGGGAAACCCCTTGCCGGTGAGCCTTCCAGCCTTGTACATTGCTCCACTGCCCTAGAGATGGTTCTAGTTTCACATCGTCCTTTGTTTGTGCTGATAAGTCGAACCCTTTCTTTTTTCTTTTTTTTTTTTTTTTTTTTTTTCCTTGCCAGCAGGAAAAAGCACTGCCAGTCCCAACTATGGTTCCAGTCACAAGGATCCTCCTCCAGGCCTCAGAGAAAAATAAACTGTTAACACGGCTTTCTGCACTATCCCAATTTAGCCAAACCTGCAGCCATGACATCAGTGGTCCACTCTGAACACTGGATTCTTCCCACTCAAAAACTAAGGCCGGGCACGGTGGCTCATGCTTGTAATCTCAGCACTTTGGGAGGCAGAAGCAGGTGGATCACCAGAGGTCAGGAGTTCCAGACCAGTCTGGCCAACATGGCGAAACTCCGTCTCTACTAAAAATACAAAAATCAGCCAGGTGTGGTTGCATGCACCTGTAATCCCAGCACTCTGGGAGGCTAAGGCAGGAGAATCGCTTGAACTGGGGAGATGGAGGTTGCAGTGAGCTGAGATCGCGCCACTGCACTCCAGCCTGGATAACACAGTGAGACTCCGTCTCAAAAAGAAAAGAAAAAAAAAGAAACTAAGTCACAGGCATCTTACCAGCTGCATTTATACCTAAAACTTCTAAAATTTTCCCCAACTCGTCTACACGAAAATCCTACATGTACATACACATCAAAACAGACCCCCTACGTCTTCTCCTCTTCCCCTCTGACATGACTGTGTCATTAAACCTGTCTCCCAGTCTGCAAACCTGAGTAACCTCTGGTTCTTCCCTCCTCTTCATTCTTTGTGGGTCACATAAAGATGTTTCCTTGCCCAGCACACCCTGACTTCCCCGCTTCTGTACTGTGCATATTGTAAACCAAGTCCTCATAACCTCCAGCCCCAAATCACAGAAACAGCCTCATCGTAGGGCTGAGAAACACTCAGGGCATTTCCATTTTCATTTCCTGAAGCTCCTGGTACACACACGTACACACAAAATTAGGAAGTACCAGAACAGGGTTGTACCGACTGCCGTATATTTTTGGTTTTGCTTCTGTTAGAGCATCACCCTGACTCGACCTACAACCCCTCATTTGGAATTTAAGAGGCCTTAAACGGGGGCCTTTTGTGAACACCAGTGGTGACAGCCAGGCCCTACTCCTTCATCCATATACCTGGTTGCCTCTCCCTTCAATCCACAGTAAAAAAAAATAAACAGAACTGCAAATTCCTCTTTCCAAAACATGCAGTATTAGCCAGGATCCTAGCTGGAGCAGATGACACACTCAACCAAGGTGAGTGAGAGTTTTAAAGGGTCTGTTTTCAAGGGTGAGGGTGGGGTTAAGGAAAACCAGTAAGAGATGGGCAAGAATCCTGGGGTAGCAGCAGCGAGAAAGGGCAAGGAGAGAGGCCAAGGCTGCTTCCCCTCATCTCTATCTGGGGCCTCTCACCAGGCTGGCCCACTGGAAGCTGGAGGCCAAGGGCACCCGCTGGTGTAGAACATAAAGGTCAGTCTCCTCCTGGTGGGAAGAGGAGGATAGAGACGGGTGGGCAGGGTCTCAGGAGTCCACAAGAGATCCGTGGCACAGAGCTCCCATCACGTCACCACTGAGAGCCCGTCAGTCTGGCAGGTGTGGACTAGGGTGGTTAACAGGTTAGGTTAGTTCAACTTCCACTGTCACTCATGAGCTCTGGCACGTGAGGGTCTTGTGGAGCCATTGGTTTCATCTACTGTAAAATGATGCAGGGGCATCTGCAATACAGACCCCACATCTGAGATGTCCTGAGACTCGAACAACAGAAGGTTCCTTAATTCCCAGCCTGACAGCCTCCTTCTTGCCTCACTGAACCTCCGCAGCTACCGCCCTTCAATTCACTTAGTGACTTCCTGTGACTGCTGTAGCCCCTAGGAGCTCTCCAGGCTCTCAGCCCCTCTCCGTCCATCCTGCTGTCCATGCTGCTAACTGTGGCCCTGCAGGGCCCCAGGCCCCAGGTTAGGTGCCAAAGATGCAGAGGGTACTTAAGGTGGTCCTGACTCCTCAAAAGCTCACAGGCAAAAAAAGCAGTGAAAGATCTGGGTGCGCCAGGACCTGGTGAGCTTGCAGGATGGAAAGGGAGGGACTTGAGGGATGGGGAGGGAGAGGCTTGGGGATACTCCAGGGTCATATGCAGGGGTAGAGTGGCAGAAAACATGACATAAAGAGTGACCCTGTGTGAGAATCTAATGCTGTTCCATTCTACTTATTATAATATTGACTAAACCCTTAGCTACTGGCCAATCACATGTCAGATGTTGTATTTATCATCTCATTCAAGCCTTACAATAATCCCAGCAGGGAAGAACTGTGTTTATCCCCATTTTACAGATGTAGACACCGAGCCCTGGAAAAGTTAAGGTCCTGACCGAGCATCTTACAGTCAGTAAGTCTAAGATTCAGCCCCATGTCAGTCTGACCCTGAAGTCCTTGACCTTAACCACCCCCAGGGAGCACTAAGCTGGTTCAGCTCTGGGCAGGTCTCAGCTGAGACCATGAAACCCAAAGGCAGTTCCAGGGCTGCAGGTCACAAACCCCTGCCTGTCCTGGGCCTTGGGAACAGCCCCCATCAACCCATTTGAATGGACTGAATTAAGGCAGTTTGCACAAGTTTCTCAAAAGGAGCAGTGTTTGGGGGTAAATTCACGGAGCAGCCTGGATTTCAGCAAGTGACAAAGCTCTCCAGGTTTTCTGTTATCCACGTTGGGCTTTTAAGGATGGGTAATAAGTGACTGAATAGCACAATGGGTAACAATAGACTCTTTATCCTTCTAAAACCAAACCCACACACCATATGACAATAGTTATTTTTACCCACTGACGTAATTAACCAAAATGTGAACCGCTTCAAGCAATGTTTAAAATCAAATAGCAGTTTATGGGATTTGCAGCAGCACAGATTTCAACTCTGAAAGGCCATCATTCTTCCTGCTCTCCCATTTATCTGCCACGTGAACATTATCCAACAACTCCCTATAAAACTGGTTCCTCAAAGGTAAATCATTAAAATGACAGGCTGGGTGGGCCCTCCCACTCGACCCAGAAGCCAGACAACGAACACCCATTGTAGAAAGCTCCCCAGAAGGCAGGTGTGGCATTGTGGGGTGGCCTGAGTATCTCCCGTCCAAAAGGCAGGGACAGGCAGGCCAGCAGGCAGCCCGGTGAACAGTGCCTCAAGCACAAGGCATGAGGCACAGCAAGATGAGAACAGGCCGGCTTCCCTGCCTCATCTGCAGATAAACTCTCTGAACTTCATGCTGTCATCAGGGACTGTGGGGAAGGGTCAGAATAATTCACAATTCCAGGTCCCAAAAATGCCATGGAAGGCTTCAGTGGAAGGAACGAGAACCAACCACCCTGCAAAGATCCCCTGGCTCATCTTTCCCCTTGGGGAGCTGGAGGCATGATGGCCTCTTCCAAGAGCACACAGAAAAAAGTAGCCAGAAGGGCTATTTTGGTGAGGCTGTGTGGACTTTGAGACGCACAGCTGAGGGTGAACTTAGAAATCCCAGGCCAGAAGTTTCCATTGAGTATTTTTAGCAATAGAACTATTTTCTCAAAAAGACTCTTATGAGGAACTCCATACATACGGGTATACAGTTCCACATTTCATACATATCTGTGTATGTATATACTGGGTATACACCTGGATAAAAGCAGCTTTTTCAAAGTTCAAATCACCTTGCTTTTTACTTTGAACGTAACTGATGTACAATCAAATTAAGAAGCAGATGGTTTCCAGTGAATTTTAAAATTTGATGTGATTCGCTATTTGGGCAAATGTGTTGGTTGGTTTTTTTGGTTTGTTTTGTTTTTTAAATTGTTTCATTGTTGTTGTTGTTGTTGTTGTTGTTGTTTGTTTGCTTCTTTGAGACAGGGTCTCACTCTGTGGTCCAGGCCAGAGTACAATGGCACAATCACAGCTCACCGCAGCCTTAAACTCCCAGGCTCAAGCAATCCCCCAGCCTCGGCCTTCCGAGTAGCTCAGACTACACATGTGTCCTACTATACCCAGCTAATTTTTTTTTGTTTTTTGTAGAAAGGGGGTCTCCCTACACTTCCCAGGCTGGTCTCAAACTCCTGGCCTCAACTGATCCTCCCACCTTAGGCTTCCAAAGTGCTGGGCAGGCATGAACCACCACACTCCATCCTGAGCAATTGCTCTCATTACAATTTCAAATATATTCAAATACGAGAGTGCAGGTTGCTTTTAATTAAACTGAAAGCAAATGCTTATGGAACCCCTGACACACCTCAAGGAGCACACTTTAAAAATGTGTGATCTACCTATCCTTTGACTTTATGGAGGAAGAAAGTAAGTCCCAGAATGGTCTAGCAACTCAACCCAGAGCACCCAGTATCGAGACTAAAATACAAATCCTGCACTCCTCCACAGGGCTAATCCCTTCATCTGAAGAGAGGGTCAGAGTTGGCAATCCCCAAGTCCCTATCTGAACCCTTTCTCCACCATGTATGATAAATCTGGGGGTTCTAAATTAAGGCTCCCCTGTCTGAATCTAGCCCACTGTCATGCATTGCTTGACCTGTGATGTTATTAAAATCTTAAGTATTTAAAAATTAGGGAGATAGAAGTCAGGTGCAGTGGCTCACACTTGTAATCCCAGCACTTTTGAGGCTGAGGCAGGTGGATCATCTGAGTTCAAGGGAGTTCAAGACAAGCCTGGCCTGTAACATGGTGAAACCCCATCTCTACTGGAAAAAAAATATATATATATACACAAAAATTAGCTGTGCATGGTGGTGCACACCTGCAATCCCAGCTACGCGGAAGGCTGAGGCAGGAGAATTGCTTGAACCTGGGAGGCAGAGGTTACAGTGAGCCAAGACTGCGCCATTGCACTCCAGCCTGGGCAACAAGAGCAAAACTCCATCTCAAAAAAAAAAAGAAAAGAAAATTAGGGAGATAGCATTTTTTAAATCTTGTTTTTTGGATTCTCAAACAGATCTGGCTTTCTCCTCTGGCCACATTAAGGACATGAATTGGATCTGAGTGTCGGCCTCGCTTCCCATGGGGGAGGTGCTTGGAGTTCACAGCCATTCCCTAGTAATGTCACCCCAACGCTGAGGACAAATGGCAGTTGCCAAGCAACATGGCCCCCACGCTGTTGGTTTTCTGTATCAAACATGAGCATGCAAAAGACTGAGAGGCAGTATGCTTTTCCACCTTTTTCTCTATTCCACTTATTTATGTCCCCAAATGTCCCTGAAGATGTTGGTGTTTGTAACCCTTGATCAAAGTGCACCTTGCAACCAAAGTCCACGGGTTGAAATGATTAACAAACTGTTTACTTTCTAAGTGTCTCTCCTAGGAGACGATTTCTGGCCCATGTCAGGTGTGAATAATGTGCACAGTGTGGATATAAAACGTACCATTCTGCTTGCCACTACTTTTTCTCCTCACCCCTGAACCGGCCCCTCACACTGCCACCACCACGATCCCCAAAAAAGAGCAAAAACCAGGGCAGAGAGTTTCAGTTCTTCAGCTGAAGACTTCTGGTTGCATGCATTTAAATCTGAATACTGAAACCACTCCATTAATCCTACCAGTTATCTCCTGCACTGCTCGTCCACCTTAGAACATGGGTAAAAACAGCTAACAGGCACCATTTACCAAATGCTTGCTGTGTTCAGGGCTAGCTCCCCACGGAACCCTCCCTTCCCCACTGCCCAGCTGACTGTATATACAACCCACACCTTCCTGACTCCCCAGGTTCCACATCCCTCCCAGAGGAGGACACCAGCTTCCAAGTTCCAGGTTCACAAACTGCCTCCGACTGACCACAAAATGCTAAGCGGGTCTCTGTCTACACTCGGGCCAGAAAAGCCAAGGGTGAGCTCTATCACAGGCCCATGAGGAACATCAGCAGTGAGGTCAACAGACCCAGATGCTTCTCATGGAACTACATGCAGTCACCTGGGTCCTTCCAAGGCTTTGCAAACAGAAGTTCCCACAGTCAAACGACCACCCCACCGACTCCCACCACACTACAGACATGAGGATGACAGAGACAGGGTGGGGCAGAGGAGCCTCAGGACTTAGAGGCAGGCCTGGGTTTGAAGCCTGGCACCACCACCTATTAGCAGGATGTCCCCGGGTCAGTGATCTAACTTCTTGCATTTTTTCACCTGTCAGTTACCAACCACTCTGCAAGCTTGGTGAGGGGATTAGCAGCACACAGTAGGGGCTTTAGAAACAGCAGCAAATGTCATGGACCCCAAAAGGGGAAGTCACCTGGCACTGTCAGCCACTGAGTGCAGGAACTTTGAGGACAGCGGGATCCTACCAGCTACAGGAACCTGAGAAAGCCACTTACCCACTCTCAGCAATGAGCAATGACAGGAGGGAACTGAAGCAAAGGTGGGTAAAATGCTGATCAGTACTCAACCTGAGACATGGGCACTTGGAAGTCTATTTGATCTTTTCTTTTCTTTTCTTTTCTTTTGAGAACAGAGTTTCGCTCTTGCTGCCTAGGCTGTAGTACAATGGCGCAATCTCGGCTCACTGCACTCTCTGCCTCCTGGGTTCAAACAATTCTCCTGCCTCAGCCTCCCAAATAGCTGGGATTATAGGCATGCGCCACCACACCCAGTTAATTTTTTGTATTTAGTAGAGACAGGGTTTCACCATGTTGGCTAGGCTGGTCTCAAACTCCTGACCTCAGCCTCCCAAAGTGCTGGGACTGCACCCAGCCCATTTGATCATTTTCATAACTAAGAGAAAATGGCAGGGGGTGCTTGGGATATCGCTGTGAAACTTGCTCTACATTTTGCTGTGAACCTAAAAGTGCTCTAAAATAGTCTTTAAAAAAAAAAATATATATATATATATATATACACACACACACACACACATACACACACACAGTATTTACCTCATAAGACTGTTGTGGCAAGTATTAAATTATATAATCTACATGAGGCATTTAGCATACAAGGGGCACACAATAAATAGTAACTATTATTATAATCACTACCACTAGCACGGCCTCGGGAAGGAGGGTTCAAGGGCTGAAACATGGGAGAGGTGAACCACCTCACTAGGATAAAGCAGGGCCAGAAGGTATCTCTGCGAACACAGAAGCCTGAACAGCAGAGAGGGGCAAGTCAGTGTCTTGGATTCTGCTGCATGAAAGGAGGGACTTGGGCTGAAGTTCTCAGACTAGCTACATTCTTGTCTCCTGCTGCCCATCATGGCCAGAACTGCACTGAGCCCCCAAGGCGACCACCCCACCTCCACCGAAGGAGCTCAATGCCCTCTGCAAAGCCTCCGTCACCCCCACAACACACGCCTGTCAGTGGGGTCTGCCGAGTTTAGCTGGGAGCCCAGGACCCAGGTCCCCTCTTCCCCATGTGCCAGGAAAGTCCAAGGCTGGGCTCAGACATCTCAGGTGGTGGTGACAGGTCAGCTCTTAGACAGTCTCCTGCCAACAACAGTCCCTTTCAATTAGAAGTTAGGGCATCATTTGACTTCAATCCAGACAGCACAGGAAACTGCTGCTGTTCTGCAATCCCCTTTCAACGATAACCTAAATACAACCATCAGCAAAGGCAAAACAAATTCAGGGTAAACCCATCTAGTCATCCTAAGACTTTTGATAAAATGGCACCTTAGCAAATCACATTGAGCAGGTACTCTCAAGCCAGAAATGCCACAAAGCAGACACTTTTATTTGACATCCATGCAATGGAAAAAGAACTCTGAGCGTCAGATAGGAGATCACTGGAGAGCTGGTGCACCAGAGCCTAACCACAATCAGAAGAGAGTGACAGGAGGAGACAGGTGATTTTCAACATTTCATCAAGCCTCGTGAGTGCCCTAAATCAGGGTTCAGTAAACGTCTTCTGTAAGAGGTCAGATAGTAAACATTTTAGGCCTGGCAGGCTTTAAACCGTGCCCTTGTACTGTGAAACCAGCCATCGATGATATGTAAACTAACGACCTTAGCTGAGTTCCAACAGAACTTTACTTACAAGCATTAAATGTGTATTTCATGTAATTTTCATGTGTCATGAAACATTATTCTTTGATTTTTTTTCTTCACCCATCTAAAAATGTAGAAACTATTCTTGGCTCTTGGGCACCCAAAAACAAGTAGTGGCTGCCTTTGGCCCAAGGGCCGTAGTTTGCTGACCCTTCCCCTAAATCATCCATTTACCCTGGACAGAGCCACAGGGATGGACCTGCAGCAGCTCAGAGCAGGGACCGTGTGTGGTCTGGTTCTGATTCTATATCCTGGTTCTGGCGATTACTAGCTTAAGATCTGAGCTAAGTTTCAATCTTCCCCTCTGAAAGGAAGGATTATGGCAGGACTCTCCTCAAGCCCTTAAGAGAATTAAGTGAAATAATATCAGGCAGGAGGCAGATGTTCGACAGAAGATAACTCTATTATTACTATGGTTATTTCTAGATTTCAATCAACCCAATTTAAGAACACAGGGTCTCAATGTTTGTCTGAATTTCCCATTGGAGATTTTTGGTGGATAAGATATGGGAAGGCACAAATGAATACAGGTTATTTAGGAGATAAAACGATTTGAAACGCGGGTCCACTGGCAACAGAGGATGGTGCCTGGTGGTCAAGGCGGTGGGACCACAGCTGCCTTCTGAAAGCAGGCCCTGTGGTGTCCACGACATGTGCAGCCCAGCCCACTCTGTGAGCCACGGCATAAGCCTTGCATTTCCATGGATTTACCTTATCCCGCTAGTTACAGCAGAAACTGTTGAGGTAAGAGGAGTCACACACCTCCTACCCACTGAAGCCTAGCTCGTGGCCTTCCCCGTTACATGCTCATTCAGCACCCGCTGGGAACTGGCTGGTGAGGGGAGTTTTAATGGGATTTTCAGGGCCTGGAACAGAGCTGGCCTGGCCTCTCACGGGTCAGGCTGACTAGGCATGCGTGGACACCGGGGCCTCCAGGGCAAGCAGTGAAACTGTGTGATCAGTCAGAAAGGGGACGAGATCCTAGGGATTACCTATACCGACATCCTCTGTTTAGAGTTGAGGAAAGAGGCCCAGAAAGGTAAAGTGACTTATCCAGAACACCTGGGTCTGAAACTCATTCATTCATCCCGGTTCACTGACTGTGTCCCCTAAGCCAGGACCTTTGAACTCTCTAGGGATGGAGCGAAAAAGCCCCCTAGTCTTGGGTTGCTTAAAGGCCGGCAAAAGCAACAAAGAAATAAACGAACAAAAAAACATTTCAGGCTGGGCACAGTGGCTCATGCCTGTAATCCTAGTACTTTGCGGGGCCGAGGCAGGGGATTGCCTGAGCTCAGGAGTTTGAGACTAGCCTGGGGCAACATGGTGAAACCCCGTCTCTACTAAAACACAAAAAACTTAGCCAGACATGGCAGTGTACGCCTATAGTCCCAGCTACTCCGGAGGCTGAGGCAGGAGAATTGCTTGAACCTGGGAGGCGGAGATTGCAGTGAGCTGAGATCACACCACTGCACTCCAGCCCAGGCAACAGAGACTCCATCTCAAAAATAAATAAATAAATAAATAAATAAATAAATAAATAAATAAATTCTTTGGGTGGAACCATTTAATTTGGCAAGAACAACTTTTCACATCTTACCATTTTATGTCTCCACTTGATCTCGTTCTGAACTTTTCAACATACACACTTTTTTAAAAAACAACAGATGTAAATCAATGCTTCTGTAAAGGAAAGGGTGAGTCACAAAAGCAGGACTCACATTTCAGGTACATTTTTCCATGTATCAACATACCTCAAATTCCCTGAATGAGCCATGCTGTCATCCCCTACCTTGGCTCATGCTGGTCCTACTACCTAGAAAGTGAGAGCTTCCTCACTCTCTCCTTTGCCCGCTTAATTTCTGCTCATCCTTCTATAAAGATGACCTCTTTAAACTCCCCTCCCCAGCACAGCCAGAGCCTTCCTCGGTGAGTCTGCTCAGCACTCATCTCTTACCACCAGATGCTGGAATGTCTATGGACTGGCCTGAGACTCGATATCCATGCCTAGCACTTGAACTGACTGGCAGTGGGGCTGGATGGGAAGCAGGAGGGTGGGCTGAAGGATGAGAACAGGGACAGGGTCTAGGCGTGAAAACTAAATTTGATTTGGACAGCAGGAAGGAACACAGAAGAGCAATCAAGCCAAGAACAAGGTGAGAAAAAATTTCAACGGCAAGAAATCACAAAGGAGTAGTTCTCACAGGCTAGGAGGTAGCAGAACCATCCAGGGTAACTTGGTAAAAACACAAAGGCCCAGCACTATTCAACTTCAATCAGCCTGGGCTCAAACCAGCCTGGGCCTCTGTTCTTTACCACAGTCACTGTCGAGGTGACTCAAACACTCTCCCAAGTTTGAGAACAACTGGCTTCAGGTACTTTAGAGAGACAATGTGGAAGGATGATACAGCCCAGTGCCTGCTCTGATCTGAGGCAGCCACAACCACAAGCCCCCAGGAAGGGCCTGAACAGCCCTAGGGGGTGAACTCAGAGGTGGTTTGGTTTGAGGAAAGCTCAATCCAGAATAAATTGAAGACATTCTTTAATGGTCTTTAAACAAACAAGGTTGGGGGGGTGGCGGGGGCCGGCACAGGAAACTGTTGGGCTAAAACCAGGATAGTTTTGGTGGAGAAAGTGGCCAAAGGGAGTGTCTCCCTCCGATGCCCTGTAAACTTCTGATAGCTTCTTCCAGTTCTCCCTTCAACAAATCCAGCAATCCAACAAATCTTAAAAACAATCCCATCGGCCTTCGTAGGAATTTGGGCTAAGAGTGATTTTCCTAAGAACTCGACACGGTTTTCATACCAAGGTCAGGAAGACCAATCCTCTGCCCCTCAGTGCCTAGCAGATCATTTTCCCGCCTGCTGACTGGCATCATCTGTCCACACAGCACACGGTCGGTCACACTGCGGAGCCCGAGCTTTGCTTTGTGCGCTTTCAGGAAAGAAAATCGACACATAAAAGGCACAATGGATGCAGACACATCCTGTAAACTGCAACGAACTGTGATCAACTGAGTAAGTCAGCAATTTACAGAAAAAGAACAATGCTGTGGGAGTCAGGGCTGGGTTTGAGTCTCTGCCCCGTAACCCACTATCTGAATGCCACGGGTGAGCCACCAATTCTCCCAAAGCGTCAGTTTCCACATATTCATGGGGGAGCAATGTGGCCAACCACGGCTGTGGCAGGAAAGAACTTCCACAAGCTCTTGTACAAAGTAGATGCTTGAGGCTGGGCACGGTGGCTCATGCCTGTAATCCCAGCACTTTCAGAGGCCAATATGGGTGGATCACCTGAGGTCAGGAGTTCAAGACCAGCCTGGCCAACATGGCAAAACCCCATCTCCACTAAAAATACAAAACTTAGCTGGATGGGGTGGCGGGTACCTGTAATCCCAGCTACTCGAGAGGCTGAGGCAGGAGAAATCACTTGAATCCATGAGGAGGAGGTTGCAGTGAGCCGAGATCGTGCCACTGCACTCCAGCTTGGGTGACAGAGCAAAATCTCCATCTCAAAAAAAAAAAAAAGTATATGTTTGAGAAACATTATAGCTGGTTACACTCATAAGGTACACTCATCTTCAGAAGTAGCAACATTTAGCTTTGAACAAAAGATATTCTCCCTCTCCTCCTACCCCCTCTCTCTCTCTCTCCCTCTCACACACACAATAGTATTTTACCCAGTTGAAGATCATTATTAGCTATTAACAATAATTACCACATTGTACAAATAAATGGCATTACAGAAAGAGTCGCTCTCTTCCGAAGTTTCATTAACAAAGAAAAAGCTAAAATTCTCAAAGTCTCATAAGTCCAGTCCATCTTTCTTTGCCATCTAATAAAACACTTTTTATTTCCTTTCATGGGCTTAAACTTCACTAAAAGGCAAATTGTCTGAGGGCACGCTGCTGAGACAACAGGACACTGTGTGTGCTCAAATAATCCCCTGTTCCAGTTGACTGTTTTCTATTTTTCTGAATAGACACTGGACAGAACTGGGAATCAGAAACGGTCCTGTGATCTCTCTAATTGCTTCCACAGACAAGTCCAAAATGGGTAATTTTTTAAAAAGACACAACTGACTCAAACTCCAAATGCTCCTCAAGGAGCCTCAGCCTTCTCTCCGACCATGGCCCGGCTCCCTTGGCCAGCCCTCACCCCCTCAGGGCTGGGCAAAGATTCACATGACAGACCTTTCTGTCTGCCCCTCCAAAGAGCCATCACTACCCAGAACTTAGAAGACAGGGGCCAGGAAGTCGGGGACAACATGTTCTCGGGTATCCATCCTCTTGCTACCCCGAAGTTGACCCAAAGCCTAACCCAAAACGTAACGTTTGGGAGCCTCTCTGTTACAGAGAACTTCTGCACACCAAACACATCCTTCAAGGCCACATACCGACTTCAAATAACACACCCATCGCAGTAAACACGGCAGAAGAGCCCACCAAATCTCCAATCTGACACATCCCAATAGAGATCAGAGTCTAAGTCCCTCCAGCATTTTACTGGGGCTCTCCAAATCCTTGTATTAGATCTGCAAGAAAATAGGTCCAGTTAATCAAAAGGTTGGGCCAACAAGCCCATGCAGAGGCTAATGTCTTATCAGGAAAGAGTGCAAGGTTCAGATTCCCCACAGGCTTGACATCAGACAGACAACACTTCATTTCGGACATCAACCCCCGTCAAAGTTATTTCCCCACTCGGTAAACTTATGCCACAAAGATCTCACTATGGTACTTGGTTAGCTTGACAAAATGACTTTATTGCCATTCGTTAAAAAAAAGATAGTAAGAAGCTCCAGCAAGGTGGTTTTGGCAAGGTCGCTTGGTGGCACTCTCTTTGGGACCTAACAATGTACGAATTTTCTTCTTCTTACATGTTTTAGCAAATTAAACATCAGGGGAACATTGTACTTGGTCCTTGCTGTTCAAAGAAAAATTTCCCTGCTTGCACTGTGGCTTCCTGACATCCTGCCAAGTTTCAGACACTGAAATATGAATGGGATTAATAAGGATTAAGAAAGAGTAAATGCTATTAACAGCTCTTCTATTGCATGCATCTATCTTACTCAGGAGCCAATGACCCACCAGGGAAAAAGAAGGGCTGGGAGGGAACTGAGCTCATTCAACACCTGCTCGCAGACGGCAAGGTCAGCAGTTAATGCTGGGCTTTCTCCAACCACAATCATGTGTCTGTCAAAGGTCTGCACCACTCATCTTGACACTTAATCAAAGAACACTTCATCAAGGATCGTCAGAGCCGCAGGAGCCATTAGCAACCAGTGGCTTTCCTTTTGTCCTTTTATTTTTTAGGGCAGCAAAATCTTCTTGAGAAATTACATTTTATAAGAAACCCAAATAAACTCAGATAAAATTGATAATATTATTAGTAAGCCTTAATTTGAAAACTCCAAATTCACATTTACTGATTAGAGAGTATCAATCTATTTTTAAAAGGCAATTTGAGCAAACAAAAACTATATAAAATCGCTTGCTACATTTCCTTCACTTCTGGGTTTCATTCAGTTGTACACAATCAATAAAAGTCTGACTCACAGAGATATATAGTTGCTAATGGTAAAAGTTGAACAATTCATCTCCATTAAATAGACAGCAGAGGTTTCCTTCCTGAAGATGTCATAAAAACAAGTTAAGCTGGCACTAAAAGCAGCACATGGATGGTCACCAATGCTAAAAGTTTTAAACAATAAAAAGACATATTTTAAAATTGATCCAAATATCTAATGAAATTCCTGAAACATATCACAAAATATTTGATTGAGAAAGTTTACTCGTGTATACTCTCATCTTAGACAAACTCCACTAAATAATTTTTTAGAAGGATAAACATTTACCTCATTCTATGAAGCCAATATAACTCTGATACCAAGACAGACAAGGACAAAATGCGAATGAAAAGTTACAGAGCAATAACATACATGATCATTGAGGCAAAAATCCCAAAGTATTAGTGAAAATAAATCCAGCTATGAATAACAACGAGAGTAACACATCAAGTTGATTTATACCAGGAATACAAGAGTGGTTTAAAAATAGAAAATATAGGCCATTTATTACAGCATCAGATTTTTTAAAATACATAAAGTCATCTCAATGAATTCAGAAAATCATTTGATAATATTCAGCGCTCATATATGAAAAGCTGTTTGCAAACTCAGACTGGAAAGGAGCTTCCTTAACATGGCAATTTGCCCATGTTCACTGCAGCACTATTCACAATAGCCAAGACATGGAAACAACCCACGTGCCCAGCAGGGCCTGGAGGACATGATGCTGAGTGAAATATGCTAAACACACACAGACAAACACTGCACAACTTCACTTGTATGTGGATTTTTTTTTTTTTTTTTTTTTTTTTTTTGAGACGCTGTCTCGCTCTGTCGCCCTGGCTGGAGTACAATGGCCGGATCTCAGCTCACTGCAAGCTCCACCTCCCGGGTTTACGCCATTCTCCTGCCTCAGCCTCCCGAGCTGCTGGGACTACAGGCGCCCGCCACCTCGCCCGGCTAATTTTTTGTATTTTTTAGTAGAGACGGGGTTTCACCGTGTTAGCCAGGATGGTCTCGATCTCCTGACCTCATGATCCGCCCGTCTCGGCCTCCCAAAGTACTGGGATTACAGGCTTGAGCCACCACGTCCGGCCTGTATGTGGAATATTTTTAAAAAGTCAAACTCAAGTCGGGCGCAGTAGTTCACACCTGTAATCCTAGCACTTTGGGAGGCTGAGGTGGGTGGTTCACCCGAGGTCAGGAGTTTGAGACCAGTCTAGCCAACATGGTGAAACCCTGTCTCTACTAAAAATATAAAAATCAGCCAGGTGTGGTAGCAATTGCCTGTAATCCCAGCTCCTTGGGAGGCTGAGGCAGGAGAATCTCTTGAGCCCAGGAGGCAGAAGTTGCAGTGAGCCAAGATCTTGCCACTGCACTCCAGCCTGGGCAACAGAGCAAGACCCTGTCTCAAAAAAAAGAAAAAGGACACTGAATTTTTCAGCAGTAAGTAAGATGCTACCCTTATCAGTTTGGTAACTATCTTGCTATCCCACAGCAGTAGCTAGAAGCACCTACCCGCATTTCTTTTTTCATTTTTATTTTTCTTTTTTTTTTTTTCTTTCTTGAGATAGAATCTTGCTCTGTGGCCCAGGCTGGAGTGCAGTGGCACAATGTCGGCTCATTGCAACCTCCGCCTCCCAGGTTCAAGCGATTCTTTTGCCTCAGCCTACTGAGTAGCTGGGATTACAGGCATGCACCACCGTGCCTGGCTAATTTCTGTATTTTTGTATTTTTTGTAGAGTTGGGGTTTCACTACGTTGTCCAGGCTGGTCTCGAATTCCTGAGCTCAAGTAATCTGCCTGCCTTGGCCTCCCAAAATGTTGGGATTACAGGCACAAGTCACCACACCCAGCCACCTACCTGCATTTCTAAACAGCACCCAGGGGACTCCAGAAATAACAATTCATGCTGCCAAAACCTACAACCTACCAGCTTCACAGGGGAGGCTTACCTCTACCCCACAGACCAGCAACGAAAGCTTCAGGCCCAGTCCTATCCTCAGCAAACTCTGGTTCCCAGAAAACAGGATTGGATCATTCTTATGGTTGGGAAGGGGACACCATCCTTAGAAATAACAGTCCAGCATAAAGAGCAAGGCCTCCTGGGAGGTATTTCCAAAAAGCTGACTTCACTCTTGTTGGTTCATTTAGTCTTATCTTGAAACTAATTCTGAGGAAGCAGGTGACTTTCAGAATTTTTTCAATCACCTGAGGGAACAAAAGGTCAAATCCAGAGCAGAAAGAGAAAAGAAAAGTTGTGTAAACTACATGTTTTTCCCCTGGAGAAGACCAAGTCAAGAGCTGCCTTTAAGCAGACAGTAATTATAAGATCACCTGGGTAGGTGACTTTCCCAGCAGTCACCAAATGCCCCTAACTAAACAAGCGCTATCCTGCCCTAAGGTTTTAAAGGATTTTACTTTGTAGCCTGACCTTTTAAATATACACACACACTTTCACACACTTAACGCCTCACAGGGAAATAACAAGAAAATGCAAATCTGGGATAGTAACGATATTGGGGCAATAGTAAGCTTCGACTGAGCTCTTCCCCGAGGCCAGGAAACATTCCAGCGCCTTAAGTAACCCTAGTAACATCCCTGTGATATAAGGGATGCTCTCAGCTCCATTTTACACGTGGGACAATTGAGGTGCAAACATAGGAAGGGAATCACCCAAGACCAGACAACTCACCTGCAGCTCCAAGGCACAAAGGCTCCTAACACTGCCCCGCCTTCCTCCTCGGGGCACATTTGTTCCCTAAGAGCCCACACACCCTCCCCTTTCATCAAGGAGGGGTTTGCCAGATTGTAGATTGAAGAACACCTCCTAGGCAAACAGGTAAATGCCCTCATCTGAAGTCTTTGGAATGTGGTATGACAAACAGCCTTGGGTTTGAGAAGCACCACCAGCTCCCCATACTCATCCTCTGGAGTGGGGGGCAGGCTGGGTGCCTTTGCCACAATGCTTGACATCATGAGGCAGACGCACCACCAGGACAAGGACCGGGCCTGAGTGACTCACAGTGGAGAGTGCTGGCCACAGGACCAGGCAGGCAGGACCAGGGGACAGACAGCTCCAGAACACAGGCACCCGAGAGAATCGAAGATGGAAAAGCCAGTGGCCCATGCTCTTTCTCAGGAAAGGGAAAGGTGCACTCCTGGCCTCTCGAATTTAACCAAATTGGGAAAATGTTCATCATAAGGAATTTATGACATTCTGACTGTTTCAAACAAACCAGCCTTCTCTGACACTGAAGTGTGCTGGGTCCAAAAAACAGCAGCATTCCAGGGCAGGAAACAGCCTGCGAGGCCCACGTGCACCCACTGCTGGTCTGGGAGGACAATAGAGGTGCCATGCTGCTGCACAGATCTGTCTCTGAAGAGGGCCACCGTGTTTGGCTCTGACCAGAAGATGACACCGAAGCCTTAGGGGTGGCTTCAGGAGACACGTGAAAACCAGCTACCGGGCTCTGTCAGATGCCAGGCCCTTCAAGACCAGTGTGAGCTAGGGGTCTGGGAGAGAGAGACCACCTCCTACTTCCTACTTCCTACTTCCTACTTCCTACTTCCTACTTCCTACTTCCTCCCTGAAGCCTGGAGAGCAAGTGTTTGAAGGAGACAAAAGAGGGTACCAGAAGGAACGGAAGGATGCAGGGTGCCTGAGGCTGTGAGCCTCATTCATCAGCTAAGGATGCACGGGCAGGTGCTGCACTGGGCAGGGGACGAGTGCTGTGTCTGCCCTCGAGGGCTGCTCCCGGGCCAGCACTGAATCACACAGTAAACTGGGAATTAAAGAGAGTTTTCTTGGTTGGGGGCAGGGAGAGGACTGAACACCTGCTTTGTTTAAAAATGTGTTTTCCAGCTGGGTGCGGTGGCTCACGCCTATAATCGCAACACTCTAGGAGGCTGAGGTGGGCAGATCACAAGGTCAAGAGATCGAGACCATCCTGGCCAATATGGTGAAACCCCATCTCTACTAAAAATTCAAAAAAAAAAAAAAAAATAGCTGGGTTTGGTGGCCGTCGCCTGTAGTCCCAGCTACTCAGAAGGTTGAGCCAGGCGAATGGGGTGAATCCGGGAGGCGGAGCTTGCAGTGAGCCGAGATCGCACCACTGCACTGCAGCCTGGGTGACAGAGCCAGACACCCCCCGCCAAAAAAAAAAACACGTGTTTTCCAACATTTTCCTGAATAATAACAACCAATACCTACTATGAGATGACTACCCAGCAGCAGTGCTCTAAGGATCTTACAGGGGATATTTCATTAAATCCTCATGACAACGCTTTGGGGTATATGATAATTACCCCCATTTTACAGATGGGGAAACGAAGGCACTGCACTTCAATGGCTGGCTTGAGGCTCTAGCAGCCAGATATGGCAGAGCCAGGCCTGGAACGGGGCAGTCTTGCTCAGGAGCCCACTCTACCTTACATCCTCCATAAAAATTCCTTCCATTTCTGTGAACAGCTCCAGGTGCCAGGCACCTTGCTATGCATTTTACATTTATCACACAGCAGCCCTTCAAATGAAATCTATCAACTCCACTTAAAAATTTATATACGGACACTATGACAACTAGATTTTTTAACACATTTTTAAAAAGACTGAAAAGGCACACAACCATTAACAATGAGTTCCTCGGGTAATAGGAAACAGGTAATATTTATTTTTTGTTGTGTGTTTTGTTTTGTTTGTTGTTGTTGTGTTAGGGCTTTTTTTTTTTTTGGTTTGTTGTTGTTGTTTTGAGATGGAGTCTCGCTCTGTCGCCCAGGCTAGAGTGCAGTGGCACAATCTCGGCTCACTGTAACCTCCGCCTCCTGGGTTCAAGCAATTTTCCTGCCTCAGCCTCCTGAGTAGCTGGGATCACAGGCCTGTCCCATTATGCCTGGATAGTTTCTGTATTTTTAGTTGAGATGGGTTTCACCACGTTGCCTGGGCTGGTCTCGAACTCCTGGTATCAAGTGATCCGCCCACCTTGGCCTCGCAAAGTTCTGGGATTACAGGCGTGAGCCACTGCTCCTGGCTAATGTTTATTTTTTCTAACATTTCTGTGCTTGTCATGATTTCCACATAGGACACAGCTTCCTTTTACAATTTCTTTTTAAAATGGGGTTTTATTTCATGCCATTTAACAACAACATGTTGGCATGAATAAATAACCAAAGCAAAAACGTGCAAACTGGTTCTTAAAGACACAGACAGCCCTCCTGGCTGCTCAGCACACTGACCAGGGATGAAAAATGGGAGTAGCACCGAAATTAAGAGATCGAAGTGTGTTATCTGAATAAATAATAGATGATGAACTCTTCGCAGAGTCACTAAAACAAAGCATGTGAGCTGACTTGGCAGAAGCCAATACAACATGCATTTCCTTAATATGGCATGGCAGGGTGGAGAGTGCATTTGCTAACATCACCCTGAGCCAAGCACAACAAAGCCTCAGTAGAGAAACCAAGAAGGGGGAGAAGGAGACAGCCTTGTGCACAAACAGACCTATCCTGGGTACCTAGCTCATCCGTCCTGCAGAACACAAGAGCCATAAGAAGTAGATACTCAAGTAACATGGAGAGTAACATGGGAAGACCTCAGGTCCTGGCCAGAGTCAGGAATCCTCAGGTGATGACCTCTATAGAGAGCCCATAGAAGGCCCACTGGACACCAAGAGCAAAGGTGGACATTTTTCACACATCACTGTGCCCGGGTCTCAAGGACAATCCTGTGGCAGCAAGCCAGGAGCATTCGGAGCTGTTTGCCAAGATACCAAGCTTCCTTCTTCTGCAAACATATGCAGCCACTAAAACTGTCACCAGGAGAGCCGGTACAGTACAGCTTAGGCCAGGGCCACTCCATTCCCACAAGATAATTTATGGCAGTTATTACAAGCCTTCAAGAGGGAACATGGGATGTTCTTTGGTCTTGAAATCTGTCAGGATGTCATGAGAATTTCTGCATGTTTGCTACTCTGCGATGTCTCTGCTAAAAGGCGGCCTCCCAGTCCTCTAGATGAGAAGAAAACATTATAAAGGAATGTTATTGTTGTCAATCATCTTGGGTCTCCAAGAAGGGGACAGGTCATCTCAAGAAAGGAAAGAGCGACCAAGCTGCGTACACAGCATTTGACCCTGGGCAAAACACTTTTTATCTCATCCTCCGAAGACCTGTGCTGGAATTGGAGACAGAGATGTTGGTAGAGGGATTTCAAAGCTCTTACTAGATCTTTGAACTCATTCAATAGCTAGAGAGAGAGATCACCAAGACAGAGCTGAGAAACCAACGCAACCAACAGCTGATATTACTTAGGATTGTAATTGTACATGCAGGGACCCTGCTGAAAACAAAGCCCTTCTGGCTGATATTGCTCACTGACCTATCACAAGGATCTATTTATTAACAGGTGGAGGGGAGGCAAGAAGAAGAAGGATGGGGAAAAATCTGCCAGTTTTTCCTAATCAAAATCATCTCATTAAATCTTCCCATGAACCCCTTGGGTAGGTATCCCACTTTCACAGGTAAGAAATCAGCTCATAAGTAACAGAGGTAGAATTTGAACACAGATGTGTTCAAATGGATGACTCAAAACCAGTGCTCATGACCATCCTCTGTGGGTTTCTAGCCCTGACTGGCCTCAGATTTGCTGTGTGACCTTAGGCAACTCACATGCCTTCTTTGAGCCTGAAGTTCTTTATGAAATGAAGGCAGTACTCCTTTACTAATTCCTAAGGTGCCTTCCGGCACTGACACTTTTTGGTTTTATCTACCTGGGTTTGAGATTTTACAGACCAATGCAGTTTCAAACATTACACACACCAAAATGTGACGGGTCGACAGGGGCCACAACTTTTACTTTGCCAAATAAAAGGTACTTACCACCTACTAACATTTTGTCTCACAAAAGGAAATATTTTCCCCAAAACATACAGGAAGGACATATTCTCACTGAAGGATGATCCTTTGAATCAAGTAATATTTAGCTTCATTTAGCTTCTCGAGAATCTCAGCACCTTATCCTTTATCTCTTTTTAACAAGGACCCCTGAACACTTCACAGGCTGTGTTCCATCTGCACACCAGTGTTTGGGAACCACTGTCACATGCATTTCCAACCATACCAATCTTAGGACATAAAATTTACTGCTGTTCCTGGCACACAGGAAGAACCAAAGCATTTTAGTTGTAGAACGAGCTTCTGTACTATTGAGTTATACAAGTCAACTATCAAGATTGCTAAAGAGAAATAACACTATCATAATGATGCATTGTGTTATTATTATTATTACTATTGAGTCAAAATGCTCAGTGCTTGACATGCATTAGTTCATTTAATTCCCCCAGTGCAACTTTTTTGCCCATTTTCTATCAAAGTATGCATTTCCCCAGGTGCACAAAGATACGGAAACATTTTGGAGTCGAAAAAAACAGACTGAACATATTTCATGGCTCAAAGTGGGGAAACACAGAGACATTTTTTAAAGCATTGCTGCTCTGAGAAGTTATAACCCGGAAGTTATAGAAGAGCAACTAAAATAAACACACACAGTGTCTTCCTTGAAGAATAACTGGTCAGTCGAGAGATGCAGGTGGCCTGAGGCCAATGACCTCAGTGGCTCAATAAATCCCAGGAAAAGATCCCATGGAAGGTCACTGCTATCATCCTGGTCTATAGAGGAAGGAAACAAAGCTTCACACTACAAGATGGAGACAGTCTGGGATCCAGGATGAATGTAACTGAGCCTTCACCTGTCGCTACCTCAGTTTACCCATCTGCAAGATGCAGTGGTCCCCACATCTAAACGTCCTTTCTGGGCTGGGCGCTGTGGCTCATGTCTGTAATCCCAACACTTTGGGAGGCCGAAGCAGGTGGATCACCTGAGGCCAGGAGTTCGAGACCAGCCTGGCCAACATGGTGAAACCCCGTCTCTACTAAAAATACAAAAATTAGCCAGGCATGGTGGTGTGTGCCTGTAATCCCAGCTACTCGGGAGGCTGAGGCAGGAGAATCGCGAAACCCGGGAGGCAGAAGTTGCAAGGAGCCGAGATCACGCCACTGCACTCCAGCCTGGGTGACAGAGACTCCGTCTCACAAAAAAATATGCATTGGTTACTTGGAAAGTATCAGTTCACTGAGATTTGCACACATGAGGGAATGAGAGTGAAAGGACAAATAGTTTACTATTATAATAAAAATACTTTGACCTCACAGACCTCACAAATCCCTAAAACGATCTCAGGAATCCCCAGGAGTCCCAGGACCACTCTTTGAGAACCATGGGTCTAGACTAAGGTCCAAGAACTTCCCACCCACTTAAGTATTCATTCATTCACTCCACACACATTTACTGAGTACCCACTACATGCCAGACAGACACTCTCCTGGGTGCTGGGAATTCATGAGTGAACAAAACAACGTCCTGACCTCATGCAGCTCACATTCTCATAGGAGAGGCCGACCATACACAAATAGACAAGTAAACTCACACTTGTCAGGTAGTAGTAAGTGCTAGTGGAAAAAAATGAAGCACTGTGTCACCAGACATTTGCACACGTGGGATGTGGTTTGCCTGGGAAGCCTTACTCAGCCAGCCTGAGATTTGCTAATTTAAGTGTTTCACAATAAAATAAGAGCTTTTGAGAAAAATAATATTTTTTATTTGAGACAGAGTTGCACTCTTGTTGCTCAGGCTGGAGTACAATGACATGATGTCGGCTCACTGCAACCTTCGCCTCCCAGGTTCAAGCGATTCTCCAGCCTCAGCTTCCCAAGTAGCTGGGATTATAGGCACACACCACCACACCCGGCTAATTTTGTATTTTTAGTAGAGATAGGGTTTCACCATGTTGGTCAGGCTGGTCTCGAACTCCTGACCTCAGGTGATCCACCCACCTCGGCCTCCAAAAGTGCTGGGATTACAGGCGTGAGCCACCGTGCCCGGTCTTAGGAAAATAACTTAATATCAAAATGCTTGCAGACACAGGGTGGTGGAAAAGGGACCTGCCGTAGAAGAGCTGAGAGCTTACCACTGAGTCTGAATTGCTTTCCAACTGCTTTAGGAACAGTAAATAAACCTCAGGGTCATCTCACTTAGGGCTTCCACCCCTCCAATGAGCCAACCACACCCTCTGCTTACATACATTATCACTTTTGCAACCCCTTGCACCCATACAGTGCATTCACATACACTATGTTTACATGAGCCTTGCACAACTCCTGGAGGGTGGATACTATTCATCTAGTTTACACACGAGGAAACTGAGCCTGGGAGAAGTTAACAAGTGTCACCCCTATTATGTAATACATGGTTTATTGCACCGCATGAATTTTTACCAAGTCTTTAACCTCTGATATTCCTCCATGTAAAGAGAAACTAGACCAGGCAGAGTGGCTCACACCTGTAATCTCAGCACTTTGGGAGGCTGAGGTGGGAGGAACACCTGAAGCCAGGAGTTCCAGAACAGCCTGGGCAACAAAGCAAGATGACTTCATCTCTATTTAAAAAAAAAAAAAAAAAAAAAAAAAAAAAAAAAAAAAACCCT
>NW_016834786.1:652833-711362 GCF_001698545.2 Rhinopithecus bieti | reverse complement strand
AAAAAAAAAAAAAAAGCCTGGCTTGGTGGTACATGCCTGTAGTCCTAGGTGCTCTGGAGGCTCAAAGGCTGAGGCAGGAGGATGGCTTACACCCAGGAGATGGAGGCTGCAGTAAGCCATGATTATACTACTTCACTCCAGCCTGGACAACAGAGCAAGACCCTGCCTCTCAAAAAAAAAAAAAAAAAAAATTAGCCAGGTATGGTGGTGTAAGCCTGTGGTCCTAGCTACTCAGGAGGCTGAAGCAGGAGGATCACTTGAGGCCAGGTGTTTTGAGGCTGCAGTGAGCTATAATTGTGCCACTGCACTCCAGCCTCCAGCCTGGACCACAGAGTAAGACCGTGTCTGAAAAAATAAATAAAAAGAAGAGAAACTGGATGAAACTTTGAAAACAGAGGTAAAGTTTCTTCCTCCAAAAGTGCCCTGTTCCTCATATCCCCTCTTCTCAAACAGCAAGTTAAACCTGTGAAGAAGACAAAAGAGAGATGGGGCTGATGCTTAGTAGGTGTCAATATTTGGAGATATTGGCCCCATAAACATTTATGGAGACTACTGTGCGCCCAGGCCAGTTCTAAACGGTGGGGATGCAGAGAGGAAGAAGAAAGACCAAGCCCCTGCCCTCTGGGACCTTCTGTTCTAGTGGGCCACCGACAGCACAATACCAAGAGACTATTCACCACATCTACCCTGAAAGAGTTAACTACAAAATTCGAGCTTCCTGAGACTTCATCAGTAGCATCCGCCCAACAACAGAGCCCTGTGTTCAATCTTGACATGGGCCTTAAAACATCCCTTTCAGGAGAAGAAAGAAGCTTTATGATGCTGCCCCTTCCCCCCACCCATTTTACAGATGGAAAAGTAAGCCCAGGGCCCAGAAGCCACTCCCTCTGAATCTTACAATGAGTCTGTGGTGGGACAGGAGAAAAGGCAGCTCTCCTGTCTTCCTGCACAGCCCTGGCCGCAGTCTGGCCCCATTCTCTCTTTTTATATCCCAGGAGGCCTCCTTGAACAACAGCCACGCATTTGTGGCGACCGACCAACACACAAGCCAGCCAGGGAAGTGACTATTTCAAGAGGAAAGGGGCATATTTAGCAGTGGTCCTCGGCGGCCACCCAAAGTCCGGCCAGTCCCACATCGTCGGCCAAGCCCAAGCCCCACATGGAGCTTCCTCTCCTCCCTGTTCGCCTTGCCAGCACAGTTCCCACCAAGGTTTTAAACAAGAAGTGGGAGTTCCCTTCTGCCTGACTGGCCAGCACATTCCACTGACTCAGACTGTTCTGGGCACCACGGAGAAGACACTGTTCATTTTCCCTGGGCTGAGAACTGGCCCACATCCGGACCTGTCGCCGGCAGGAGGAGGCCCTTGGCGGCTCGGCACAAGCAAATGAATGGTGTGCTATTTTTAATGCTTAGTTCCTGTCTTTATTCCAGAAGGCTGGGCACCTGTGCCAGGGTTGCTGCAAGTGTGGTTTGCAGACCACCCACATCAGAAACACCTGGGCGCTTCCGGGAAATTCAGATTCTGGGGTCCCACCCCAAACCTAGGAGTCAATCACCGGGAGTAGGGCTCAGGAGTTTTGAATTTTTAACCAGCTTTTCAAGTGATTCTTTTGTAAAATAAGGTTTGAGAATCACTGACAATCTGGGTCTGTATTTACTCATTCTTTTATCCACTCAACAATTCCTGAGTGCCCCCAATATGTACTGGGCTAATATGCCCTGGGCTGTATGCACTGGGCTAAAAATGTAGGAATACAAAAATAAATGGCACATGCTCTTGGCCTTAGGGCCCAAGGGGAGGCATGACACAGTGTGAGGTGCTAAAGACAGAGCTGAGGTACTTTGGGAGCTTACAGGTGGAGGAAGTCAATCCTGCCGGGGTGTCAGGGGCAGTTTTACAGAGGAGGGGAGCGTGGAGTTGAGGCCAAGAACAATCATTCCCTATCTCGGCCGATCTTTGGCATTCTCTTTGGCTCAGCCAAAGCCAACATGGTATACAACTTGTCCTCACCAACCCAACACCCTTCTGACTTCTTGCAGGTACTCAGTGCACATCTGATGAATAAACAGAAACCGAGAATGGATTGGACACTGGAAACAGGAGCTAGGAAGCCACTCAGAACAGTTTTATGTGCCCCTACTGGCTAAGGACATTGGCTCTGAGTCAGTCTCAGACGGATTCCGGTCCAATTTCCCTTTTGAGTTACTGGATCACAGGCAAGTTGGCCTCTCTAAGCCTCACTCTTCACACTTGCAAAAGAGAGACAATAGCTACTTCCCATAGTTGTAGTGAAGATTAAACATGCAGATAAAGCATTAGCATGCAGCACATAGCCAGGCACACGGTACACAGTTGAAAAAGTTAAGATTTGTTCCATAGTAATAATAAAAGACCTGAAATTAAATCCAAGTTCCAGCACCAACCAGCTTTGGTAAATCCATCCATCTTGGGCCTTGGGTGGTTTCTCATCTGCAAAATGAGAGGCTTAGACCAGAACCTCTCTGAAATATTTTCTAGCAATAAGACTCAATTTCTCTAAAGGTGGGAAGAAGCTTTTGTCCCCAGGAACTGTCCTGGAGTGATGGGCATCTGCCCTCAGACGCACAGCATCTGAGATGTCCATTCTGCACCTGCAAGCCAGGTGAAAATCATGCCTCTTCCCTTATGGGGGATATGCTTCGGGATGTTCTGCTGTCCTCTGGGGTTTCCCTTTTCACTCTGTGCTTCATCTTTGTATCTTTTCACATTTAGAGAATTCCGTGGGCAGCACTCTCCCCCGCCCCAACCCAGAAGCAGGCACTGGACTGTAGAGAAGTTGACCTCCTGGCCCTCTCTTTAAAGCAGTCATCAGCTTCCCCTATCACCCCAAAAGGCAAGTGGGGGAAAGCCTGAACACAGCCAGAAACAAAGAGCTCCAACACCTTAGGTCAGACGCAAACACACCCTTGAGAAGCTATGGCTTTGTAGAAGGCATTCTCCCAGGGGCCGCTCCTCCTCCTCCTCTGCCCGCTTACCTTCTCTGAACAACACAGTTGCCCCCAAAAGCCTCAGAGTTAGGTGTGGGCCTTTGACTTAACTGCCCAGTCTTGTCCAGCTTCATCAACAGGCAGCAAGCTGTCCAGCCATGAAAGTTGCACTAAACTCACAACCATCCAGTGTCTGGGTTTACTCTAAGACTAGCTCAGCATCACACACACACACACACACACACACACACACACACACCAGCGTCATGAAGGCACAACCGTTTCACCCTTCCACACACCATCCCCTGCCTAAAGATGCCTACATCTAGAACACCACCACCAAGACATGGAGTTACATCAGAAGAGAATGGAAGGCCAGGCACGGTGGCTCACGCCTGTAATCCCAGCACTTTGAGAGGCCGAGGCGGGCGGATCACCCAAGATCGGGAGCTTGAGACCAACCTGACCAACATGGAGAAACTCCATCTCTACTAAAAACATAAAAATGAGCCGGGCTTGGTGGCACATGTCTGTAATCCCAGCTACTCGGAAGGCTGAGGCAGGAGAATCGCTTGAACCCAGGAGGCAGAGGTTGTGGTGAACCAAGATCGCGCCATTGCACTCCAGCCTGGGCAACAAGAGTGAGACTCTATCTCCAAAAAAAAAAGAAGAAGAAGAAGAGAAGGGAACACTCTCCTGTACCATTTCTTCCCCTAACCAAGCTTGACCAACCCATGGCCCGCATGCAGCCCGGGATGGCTTTGAATGCAGACCAACACAAATTCATAAACTTTCTTAAAACATTTTGAGATTTTTTGTGGGATTTTTTTTTTTTTTTTTTTAGCTCATCAGCTATTGTTAGTGTTGGTGTATTTTATGTGGGGTCCAAGACAATTCTTCTTCCAGTGTGGCTCAGGGAAGCCAAAAGACTAGACACCCCTGCTCTAAACTGTCCGTTGATCCTGCCTGTCTTTGCATTTCCAGTCATATGCTTACTCACCCTGGATGGTCTACACCTGGGGTCTGCTAACTTTTTCTGGAAAGGGCCAGATAGTACATATTTTAGTCTTTGCAGGCCATACGGTCTCTGCAGCAATTACTCAGGGCTGGCATGATTGTGCGAAAGCAACCACAAACAATACATAAATGAAAAGTATGGCTGTGTTCCAGAAAAAAAAAAACATAGACACTTACATTTGAATTTCATAGAATTTCCACATATCACAGCATATATTCTTTTGATTTTTTTCAACCATTTAATAAGGCACAAACCATTCTTAGCTCTCTGGGTATACAGAAACAGATGGCAAGCCATTGCTTTGTGATCCCTGGTCTACACCCCTGCCACCTCCTTCCTAGACTGTAGCAATGTTCTCCCATCCAGCCTTCCTGATGCCTCTCACTCCGCCTTTTAAATCCATCCCGCTCACTCCTACTCAGGCAGATCTTCCTAAAAAATCCACTTTAATCATCTCATTCCTCTTCTAAAAATGGTCAAATATCTTGGCTGGCACTTTGAGGCCCATCTGTGTAGGGTTCCAAGACACCTTTCCACCCTTGTCTCCTAACAACCTGAACTGCCAAAACCTATCCTCTTAAATTTTGCACATAAACTGAATCCATCAGGCCGGGCGCGGTGGCTCATGCCTATAATCTCAGCCGTTTGGGAGGCCGCGGTGGGCTAGCCTGGCCAACATGTAAAAACCCGTCTCTACTAAAAATACAAAAAGTAGCCAAGCGTGGTGGTGGGCTTCTGTAATCCCAGCTACTCAGGAGGCTGAGACAGGAGAATCGCTTGAACCTGGGCAGCAGAGGTTACAGTGAGCCGAGATCACACCATTGCACTCCAGCCTGGGCAACAGAGCAAGACTCCGTCTCAAAAAAAAAAAAACAACAACACTGAATTCATCTCTAGCTATTTGTCCCAGATCTCCTCCTTAAAACCTTCCCTGATCACCCAGCTCCAACTTAGTCTCAATTCCTATAGCATCTGTTTATGCCATTCACTTAGCCATTGAAGGGCAGGATACAATTTACAGGGATAGAAGTATAAATAGATCATTCCAGTAGAATAAAATGACTAGAACATTTGTTCACAAGGTTACAAATCATTGGAGAACAAAGCAACCAGCTGGGGAAAAATCAGAAGAATTCTCCTTAAAGGATTTAATCCTTGAACCAGGTCTCGAAGGTTGAATAGGGATTCATGAGCCAGTATGAGGTCAGGATTTGGGAGCAGGGAAAAAGACCCATCTCAGGCTGGAAAGATACGTGCAAAGGCATGAGGAAGGGCCAAGGGTGAATGAGTGGGCAGGTGGCAGGATACTGGATCAGGAAGACTGTAGCACGCTCAGTAAGGCTGTCGGGGGAGTCCTGGCATGGTACTGAGACACAGAGTAGGCCTTCAGGAAATATATTTTGGGACTACCATCAAAACTGGGAGGGTTTTCTCATTCCTGGAAGTCGGTCACTCCAAGCCTCAAAGAGTCAACAAACAAGAGCATCAAAGGGTCCATGGAGGGAAATTACTGGTCTTTAATCTCCCTGTCTTCTCTTTCAGCCCACACCCACAGCTCCAAGAAGAAGACCCAAGCCTCTGTTTTCTGCTATGTAACCTGCAACCCCACTTAGCCATCTTGGAAAATGTCACATACAAGTTAAGGCTTTAATTCTGTCCTAAGATCTTGTAACTAGGACAAAATACTAAAAGTAACCTTTTTTTTTTTTTTTTTTTTTTTTTTTTTTTTTTTTTTTTTAAATTTTTTTTAAAAGAAAAAAAAAAAAAAAAAAACTTTTTTTTTTTTTTTTTTTTTTTTTTTTTTTTTTTTTTTTTTTTTTAAAAAGAAAAAAGATGGCCAGGCAGAGTGGTTCACACCTATAATCCCAGCACTTTGGGAGATCAAGGCAGGTAAATCACCTGAGGTCGGGAGTTCAAGGCCAGCCTGGCCAACATGGAGAAACCCCATCTCTACTAAAAATACAAAATTAGCCAGGCGTAGTGGCGCATGCCTATGATCCCAGCTACTCAGGAGGCTGAGGCAGGAGAATCGCTTGAACTGGGGAGGTGGAGGTTGTGGTGAGCCGAGATCACGCCATTGCACTCCAGCCTGGACAACAAGAGCAAAATTCCATCTCAAAAACAAAAAATGAAAAGAAAAGAAAACGAGTTGTTCTTTTCTACCAATTGTAAAATCCCTTTCATTTCTCTAAGACATCTTTTTTCTTTTTTGGAACTTTACTGGCTTATGTTTGATATCTTAAAGGTGCAGATATTTCTGTAACCCTCCCTCTTTACCATTTAAAAGAATTCTAAAAATAGAAGTCCCCAAAAAAATCTTAAATGCAACTGCCACAGGGTCTTCCATTGAGGCCAATTCCTACAGGCTTCAGGGGCAACTATTTCTGGGCTCGGGGGGGAACTTTGAAGTCAACTCTTTGAAGTGAGCCTGGTACTTTCTCAATACTAAAGGAAGTAAAAATGGAAGCTAAAAAATGAGGAGGAAGACAGAACAAAAAAAGGGAAGAAGGCCCTTTTGAACACAAGAGCTCCCTGATTTCATCCCTTATCCAGAGTAACTCCAGACCGACTTGATCCTGCGGATATCAGCGAAACACTTTTTATATATCAAACAAAGACAAGACAGTGTCATCTCCCATAAGATTATAATTTATTAAAACAAGATCAGACAAAAAAAAAAACAAACTCTAATACAATAGTGAATGTGCAAAACACCATTAGAGAAACAGAAGAGGTAAGACACCAATGCTTGGAGAGAAGCTACTATAGTCAGGCCCTGTGTAAGGTACTCCAGATGCACCTGCTTACAGGGGTTAGGTATCCTCTGCCCCATTTTGTAAGGCACTGAGAACATAAATTGACCCACCCAAGATCACTCCCCAGGTAAACAGATCGGTGGGACTGGAACCCAGGTAAAGCCACCATGTTCTTCCTATAGAGTAATTCCAAGAGGAGAGAAAGTATACCTGGTTGGGGTAGGGGGAAGGACCATGAGAGGCTTCATGAACAAGGGGACCTTTCAGATGGAAATAGGATGACCAGGACTTTAGCTGGGAAGGCAGAACACTCCATGCAGGAGACTCAAACACCCGGTTCCAGGAGAGAAAACAACAGGCAGGCTAGCTGAACTGGAACTCCGGCTATGTCGCAGGGAATGAGGCTGGAAAAGGAGACATGGTAGAAGGTGCAGAACACCAAGGTAAAATGTGGCAGCAAGCAGCAGCCACCAAGGGAAGGGACATAACATCTGGGAAAGACATTAAGAGCCTAGCACAGGACAGGTGCGGTGGCCCACACCTGTAATCGCAGCAATCTGGGAGGCCAAGGTGGGAAGATCGCTTGAGTCCAAGAGTTCAAGACCAGCCTGAGCAACACAGTGAGAACCCATCTCCACCACAAAAAAAAAAAAAAAAAAAATTTAATTAGCCAGGCATGATGGCACATGCCTGTAGTCCTAGCTACTTGGGAGGCTAAGGAAGAAGAATCACTTCAGCCCAAGAGTTCCAAGCTGCAGTGAGCTATGACTGCACCACTGCACTCCAGCCTGGGTGACAGAGTGAGACCCTGTCTCAAAAATAAATAAACAAGGCCAGGCGTGGTGGCTCATGTCCGTAATCCCAGCACTTTGGGAGGCCGAGGCGGGTGGATCACGAGGTCAGGAGTTCGAGACCAGCCTGGCCAACATGGTGAAACCCCCATCTCTACTCAAAATACAAAAATTAGCTGAGTGTGGTGGCGGGCCCCTGTAATCCCAGCTACTCGGGAGGCTGAGGCAGGAAAATCACTTGAACCCGGGAGGCAGAGGTTGCAGTGAGCTGAGATCATGCCATTGCACTCCAGCCTGGGTGACAGAGTGAGACGCCGTCTCAATAACTAACTAAATAAATAAATAAATAATACTAGCATGTAACTGCTAGTTGTTAACAAAGACACAAAAATATCGTAGGTTCAATGGTTTCCAACTATTCTTCATGTTCTCCTCCTTTAGCTGTCTCAGCTAGTATACACCCACTAGCTCCCCTGTATGCAAAGGAACCTGGCCAAGGGACTGACAGCCATCACTGCCCCTTCACTGCACCTCAACCATGCTTGCTTAATGTGTAAAACCCACATAAAATGTTTGGAGGTGAGATTCTTCCATGCTAAAAGCACTGACTCCTGGCCCTAATTTGCTGAAATCTCATATTCTCATTAATTATTCCAGCAAGGGCCTTAGAATTCTCAGAATTACCTAAAAACTAGGGCACACTGCACTTTAGACAATGTTCAACATGAGAGTCAAAAAAAAACTTTGAATTTCTGGCCTAAGGATTAAGGTTCAATGTCTCCACAACCATCATGTTAACACCGAACTTCACAGTTTCACCCAAATTGCATCAGTACAATAACTGACTTTTCTCACACCAACTTTACTAATGAGCCCTCTGGGTTACAGGAGAAAGGGTCTAATTAGACTAAGGCTCAGAAAGATTACACACTTTGTCCAAGTTCACAGAACAGGTGGGAAGAGAGTCTTTGCCACTCCCTAAATGATGCTGGTTTATATAATGTATCGTTGCCTAGAATCTAAATACTGTCTATTAATTTGGGTCTCATGCTGGGGAAATTACCAATTCAGTCATGATATATGTGATTCTTATCAAGTAAAAGGCTCTAAATATATCCATGCACAAATTAATCCAAGGTTCCAACATGTCAATACTAAAGACAGCTGAAATAATTACTGCTGCAAAAATGTTAGGAACACAGAATACATGAAGATATTTAAGGTTCTCAATTTTAAGTCCTTTAAACCCTTTTTTTTCTTTTTTCAGTTTTTAAAAATTACAGCCTGAGCAACATGGTGAAACCTCATCTCTACAAAAAATACAAAAATTAGCTGGACGTGGTGGCATGTGTCCACAGTCCCAACTACTTGGGAGGCTGAGGCAGGAGGATTGCTTGAGCCTGGGAGGTCAAGACTGCAATGAGTCGTGATTGAGCCACTGCACTCCAGCCTGGGTGACAGAGTAAGATCCTGTCTCGAAAATAAAAATAAAAACATGCTACATGGCTTATAAATTATAAACTATGGTTTTTTAAAGTTTAATATGTTTTAAATATAATTTTGTCATGTAAAATATATATATGAAAACAGCTGCAAGCTGTCTTAAATATAATATTCTAAAGATTTACAAAATGAATGGGTCAACTGAAAATGCAAGAAAAACCTGTAAGACATTTTCAGCCACACGGGTTTACTTTTAAATCACATATACATAGAAATTTTTGAAATAAAAAATCATCACCCAGAAAAAAAAGGAGACGAGAAACTGAACTCGAAAAGTGAAAAGATGTCAAATATCTTTTTTTTTTTTTTTTTAAGGAAAAACTGATCAAGGGAATTGGGAAGGGATCCTTTTACTATGAGTCCCAAAGTCCTAAGTCTGGAAATTTTCAAGTTACAGTTGATCAGTTCACACTGAAGAAGCCGTAAACAGAAAATAGGACCTACTGGCAGCAAAGGAAAAGTGACGCGACAGTAACGACAGTTGTCTGTGCCAGCAAACACTGTGCTAAGCACTTATGTTATCTCTCCATCTTACAGATGAGAAAACTGAGGTGAGCAGTTCATGGGAAACGGATCAAAAGGCAGGACGGGTGGGAGGCTGGACTGCAGGGAGCATCTGCTAAACAAGGTCACCGTCATAGCAGCTGCACTTCCGGGGATCTCAGGAGGACCTCATGTGGGATGCCCACATTTTCGAATAGAGAGACTGCCAGCCGAGAAAGGCCGGGGCAGGAATGGCCAAGGCCCACAGGAAACAGATCAGATAACTGGGGACATTTAACCCAGAGAACCTACCACAGGAAATGAGAGAGACATACATAGCTTCCTGTGTGTGACCCCAGAGGAACCAAACAGAGCCAGTGGGCACAAGGTGTGGCCTGGAGACCACCCGATCGTAAGACTGTTCTGAGCAGCAGAATCACATAAAAATGAAATTGTATCTATGAACACATATGTCACTTAAATTAATTTGGACATTCAAATACCATCATCATTTTTGCTGTAGCCACAAGCCATTTATACTATTATCTATTTAATATTTTTATTTAAATTGACCTGCATATTTTTTACTGAAATGAAATTAGCTTCACCCTATGTAATACTATCCAAGAAACCATGGGGTTTTAATGGGTTTCATTGTTTTATGGGCTTTTTCCTAATACATATTAAAATACATGACTATTAAATGTTCATCTGTGCAACATTTAAAATCATCCTGTAGTGTAGTATATCAACACATTGAGAAAGACAGATCAAAAAGAGTCAAGAAAAATAGATCACTGGCTTTTGGGAAAAAAGTCAATGATCTTCTGTTTCTATATGAACACTCCTGAATTTCTGTGCATTTCCAAATGGGTATGATATACATTGCTGTATCTATTTGAATGCTTTTTAGGAATGCTGGAAAAAATACACCCCTGTACAAAGCACATTGCCAAGGACCTAGTAGTTTGATACTTCTCTCCACTTGCCATGGTTTAAGTGTTTGTCCCCTCATTGTAACAGTATTAACAGATGGGATCTCAGAGAGATGATTAGGCCATTAGGACTCCACCCTCATGGGTGGGGTTGGTGCCATTATAAAAGGGAAGTTCAGCCCCCTCTCTTTGCCCTTCTGTACTTCTGCCATAGGATGGCACAGCAAGAAGGCCCTGGCCAGATGCTGGCACCTTGATATTGGACTTCTCAGCCTCCAGAACTGTGAGCCAGTAAATTTCTGCTCATTATAAATTACTCAGTCTCAGGGCTGGGCACAGTGGCTCACACCTATAATCCCAGCACTTTGGGAGGATGAGGTGGGTGGATCACCTGAGGTCAGGAGTTCAAGATCAGCCTGGCCAACAAGATGAAATCCCACCTGTACAAAAGTACAAAAATTAGCCAGGCATGATGGCGGGTACCTGTAATCCCAACTACTCAAAAGGCTGAAGCAGGAGAACTGCTTGAACCCAGGAGGCAGAGGTTGCAGTGAGCTGAGATCACACCACTGCACTCCAGCCTGGGCGACAGAGTGAGACTCTGTCTCAAAAGAAAATGGCCAGGCACAGTGGCTCACGCCTGTAGTCCCAGCACTTTGGGAGGCTGAGGCAAGTAGATCATGAGGTCAAGAAATTGAGACCATCCTGGCCAACATGGTGAAACCCCGTCTCTACTAAAAGTACAAAAAATTAGTCGGGCGTGGTGGTGGGCACCTGTAGTCCCAGCTACTTGGGAGGCTGAGGCAGGAGAATGACGTGAACCTGGGAGGTGGAGGTTGCAGTGAGCTGAGATCGTGCCACTGCACTCCAGCCTGGGCAACAGAGCAAGACCCCATCTTTAAAAAAAAAAAAATTACTCAGTCTCGGGTATTCTGTTACAGCAGCAAAAGCAGACTAAGACACCACCTCTACTAATGTTTTTCACATTGTTTGACAGGAAGAGTTCAATCAATGGCCACTGTTATAATGAGTTATTATATCTGTTCAGAACCCCATTGAATGTTCCCTGCACTGGAAGAAAAGTGAACTAGATAGTACCTAACCCTTCTTTTAACTCTCTGCAGTTCTAGTGAACCAATAATTATGCAATCCCAGAAAAACCAAGTCCCTCTACCTCTCAGAAAATAAGTAATATACTTTAACAGCAATTTGCACAATTACGTGACATTCAGACCAACTAAAGGTCCTATCACACGGTACTAAATTATCAACTTCCCTCTAAATTTGAAAATGTCAAAGCCACTTTTAATTAAAGAACATGAAAATAGCTCTGTCTTCCAATAATAATGAATGATATTTGCTGCTGTTGATAAACTGCCAGAGGATAAACAATGAAGTATACTTCAATAATCCCATTTAAGAAATTTTCCACACAGAATAATACACAGAACAAAAACTCTCAGCAATGGCACGTTCACGTTTAAAATCAGATCACCAGCAGGAGCAAAAACAAAAGGCCCATGGAGAAATCCCCTCGCATAAGCGTATTACTCAGGTGAATTAAACTATACTTGCTGAGGGGATTCAGGTAGTGAAATAAAAATAATTTAAATAGTGTGGGTACTACTCCACCCATACTATTGAGTTGAGGCTGAACTGGGAGATCTAAATCTACTGAGTCCCAATTCCTGTGGGCTTTTTTTATTTTTTATTTTATTTTATTTTTGAGACAGTCTTACCTGTCACCCAGGTTGGAATACAGTGGCAGGATCTCAGCTCACTGCAACCTCCGCCTCCTGGGTTCCAGTGACTCTCCTGCCCAGCCTCCCTAGTAGCTGGGATTATAGGCTCCCGCCTGGCTAATTTTTGTATTTTTAGTAGCAATGGGCTTTCACCATGTTGACCAGGCTGGTCTCGAACTCGTGACCTCAAGTGATCCACCCGCCTCAGCCTCCCCAAAGTGCTGGGATTACAGGCGTGAGCCACCGCGCCCAGCCCCTTTTGCCATTTCTCAACATCCTCATGGTGAGCTAACCTTTAAGGATATGGATTTTCCATACAGGTAGCCCCTAAATACAATATTTTATTGGATGCCCAACCAACGATACAGCACTTTTTTCAGCCATAAAAGGACCAACTGGCTAAGGGGAGCTTACTGAGATACGGTGAATGTTTCTCAATGTGGCAGATAAATATCACTTTGTTCATTATAATTTGGGATGATCCAAGGGATGATTTTCACTGATGATTTTGACTAAACATCATTTCTCCCACAGCACTGACTTTTCAGGGAGAACCAACTACAAATGAGATGCAAGTCCACGACATTAGCTGTTTCCTTGAACAACAACTTGGCATCTTTAATGGTGACTTTGGTCCAAAACCACAATAAGTATTATACAATCAAGTTGCATGTGTTCACCATCATCACATAACTGGCTTTCCATAAACTAATTGTCAATGCAGTTTTTATCACAGCTATTTAGAATTGAGAAGATTTGGGCCAGGTGCAGTGGCTCATGCCTGTAATCTCAGCACTTCGGGAGGCCAAGGCAGGTGGATTCTTGAGGTTAGGAGTCCAAGACCAGCCTGACCAACATGGTGAAACCCCGTCTCTACTAAAAATACAAAAATTAGCCGGGCATGGTGGCAGGCACCTGTAATCCCAGCTACTCAGGAGGCTGAGGCAGAAGAATTGCTTGAACCCGGAGGCAGAGGTTGCAATGAGCCAAGATCACCCCACTGCACTCCAGCCTGGGCATCAGAGCAAGACTCCATCCGAAAAAAAAAAAAAAAAAAAAAAGAAAATTTGAAAATGTGTACACATCTTATTCCTAACTGGTGTCACCTTCTTTGCACCTCCTAGGGTAATTTCAAGATTGGATTCAAAAATCACTTCCTCTCCAAAGCTGTCCTGGAATTCTCCTTGGGGCAGATTTGGAATGTCAAGGAACATAAAAATAAAGAGTATCAGCAGACATCAGGATATGCCAGGCTGTGTGCAAAGGCAGTTTCCATATCTTTTCTCATTTAATCTTCACAAGAGACCTCTAAGTGTAGACCTTTCTTGATCTTCATTTCACACATGAGCAAAGTGAGGATTAGGGAGGAGAGGAACCCAGCCAGTGCTCCTGGAGAAAACAACGGCAGGGCCAAATTCAGTGCATGGACCATCCTGGCTCTGTGCTCCTCTGCCTGAGCTCGCTCTTCTATCTTAAAGTGGATCACATGAGCTCTCACGGTCACTACAGTGCAAACTCCCTACAGGCAAGGTCCATGTCTGTACGAGTCTGTTCTCATGCTGCAAATGAAGACATACCCGAGACTGGGTAATTTACAAAGGAAAGAGGCTTAATTGACTCACAGTTCCACATGGCTGCAGAGGCCTCACAATCATAGTGGAAGGGGAAGGAGGAGCAAAGTCACATCTTACATGGTGGCAGGCAAGACGGCTTGTGCAGGGGAACTCCCATTTATAAAACCATCAGCTCTCATGAGACTTATTCGCTACCACAAGAATAGTATGGGGGAAACCACTCTCCGATTCAATTATCTCCACCTGGTCCCACCCTTGACGCATGGGGATTATTACAATTCAAGGTGAAATTTAGGTGGGGACACAGCCAAACCATATCAATGTCTTTTCATCTACCTATTCCCAGCAACCTGCGCAGTTCCTGACCTACACCAGCTGATTTTAAAATGTTCGGTCAATGTTCCTGCTGATCTTCTAAGCAGGCCGAGTCATATAATGAGCAGACTGTTCCTAGTGGGCTGGATTAATATTTTTCGGGCCTACTGAGACATGTGCCTTCTGGATTCTCATTAGAAACTAAGCACGTTAAGGGCCCCAAGGGCTATGGAAGCGTTTGAGCACATGCTTCCCCGTTTTTCAGCTTCTCCCATTCTATTTCCACCCTGTCTATCATAGCTTTTTGCAGGCCTCTCCTATTCCTTCTAATATCTGCTTATCTAGATAGGAAACTAGAAGAACTGCATTTGTTGGACCAATCTGTAAAACATGAATGAAAAGACTGTTCTCTGAGAAAAACAAGAAGGCATGCTCTGGGGAACTTCTATTCTCCTTGCTTGTTCGGGTTTCTTTTTCCTGTGGTTTGCCTCTTGGTGCAGAGCAGTGGTTTGGATAATTGCTCTTGCCTGGCCTGTCAAATCCAGGGGGAAAGAAAAAGAATACTTTCTGGGATAAGACTCTCCTCTCTTTCAAATTTCCAAATAAATTCACAGTCAGAGGGCCCTTCCCTGCCTAAGAAAGTCTGAAACTTTCTTTCCTGGACAATAGGCTGTAGAGAGTGAAAGCACATCCTATCTCCAGGTCCTACCAGGGGACCTCCGAGGAGGGACTTTGAAAGCGCAAGCAAGTCTGGCATTGAGGAAGTCATCCGCACCACTGGCAGTGGCATTGCTTTCCTTTCCTTCCCCCCATTGTCCGCAGAATGGTGTCTCCTCCAGGCCGTTGAGGAAGGTTCCAGGCCGGAGGCTCTGTAATTGCTCTGGGGGAGGGAAGGGGCAAGTTTGATCACAGGAAAGGGACTCCTTTCCAGGAGGCCTCTTAATCCCTTCTCTCTCCAGAGGAGAGAAAAAAGGAAGGGGCAGAAGGGGCTGGGGGTGGAGAGGCTCATTCTACTTCCTTCTTTTCTGTATTCCCCACCACAGGTTTCAGATTTTCTGAACTAAAACTGAAGATTTGTATTATTCTGTCTTTGTCCAAATTAATTCCCTTTTTCACTGAAACCCTGGGAGGTACCCACAATCATTATTTAATTGTGACTCACTGAACCATTTAATTGTGACCCTGGAAGGTGCCCACAACTTCCTGGAAAACCATTTGTCAGGAATACGACTGGAAGGCTGGGCGCAGTGGCTCACGCCTATAATCCCAGCACTTTGGGAGGCCGAGGCGGGCGGAATCACCTGAGGTCAGGAGTTTCAGACCAGCCTGGCCAACATGGCGAAACACCGTCTCTACTACAAATACAAAAATTAGTTGTGCATGGTGGCGCAAGCCTGTAATCCCAGCTACTTGGGAGGCTGAGGCAGGAGAATTGCTTGAACCCAGGAGGCAGAGGTTGCAGTGAGCCAAGATGGTACCACCGCACTGCAGCCTGGATGACAGAGGGAGACTCAGTCTCAAAAATAATAATAATAATAATAATAATACGACTGGATAATTCCTATAAAACCAGCCCCTGACTAGTTTCCCAGTAAACGGTCACAATGGAAAGGGGAGATCTGGATTCAACTCAAGCTCTTCTGTTGCACTACCCTGTGCCCTGGAGCTGACTTAACACCTGAACCATGGCCCATTGCCTACAGAGCGATGGTGGGGACCCATTAGGGTAACTACATTATGTTATGATACTTAATGTATCAAATACACAAGCTTTCCAAGTGGAAAGTCTTCAAGGGCATCCCTTGTTAACTCTCCAGTCTATCTCAGAGCACTGGAGAAGGAGTGGGGATTCTCACTTTTCACTTTTGTGCATCTACATTATTTAAGTACTTGCTGCAATACCCATTACTTTGGGTTTTTTTGTTATTGTTTTGTTTTGACAGGGTCTCACTCTGCCACCCAGGCTAGAATGCAGTGGCATGATCATAGAGCTCACTGCAGTCTCAAATTTCTGGGCTCAAACGATCTTCCTGCCCCAGCCTCCTGAGTAGCTGGGACTACAGGTGCACACCACCGTGCCCACCTATGTATTACTTTTGAGTTTTTTAAGAGAAGGGTTTTCATGTTTCAAAAATAAATCAAAGTGACAATTCCTTATCCTGCGCAATAACGTGAAGGCCAGCATGGTATAGTGGTTAAACACCAGGATTCTGAAGTTCAGCTGCCTGGGTTCAAATCCCAGACCTCACTTGGCAACTGCCTGGCCTCAGGAGTGTCACTCTACCTCTCTCTGCCTTCTTCTCTCCACCATGTAACAGGGGTGACAACACAATGGATGGCTGGGGAAAGTTAGTAAGGTAATGTGTATAACACTCTTAGAACAGACCTGGCAGAGTAAGCACCCCATAGGGTCTACCTCAGTATCGTCTACAAACATTACTTATAAGTAAAACAATGCATGAAAGGGCTTTATAACCTATACTCTTCAACACAAGCAGTTCACCACAGAGAAAGGCACTTACTTTTTAGTTTTTTAATCTAACAGAGGATACACAATTTACAAACAGGAAAAAGACTTACAGATATTTCTAGAACATGTAAACGTCAATCTGTGTAATGGGGAAACACTGAGGGGTTACCCCAGGTGGGGGTGTGAAGACAGGAAGAGTATAGATTTGGGCATGGGGTTCTGGAAGAGTCACCTCCTCCCAGGAATGACACACACTGAGGGGGCTTAGAGGAGGAGGGAGGACTCAGAAACCAAAGCAGTTGGCCAGGCGCGGTGACCCACACCTGTAATCCCATCACTTTGGGAGGCAGAGGCAGGCGGATCACTTGAGGTCGGGAGTTCGAGAACAGCCTGATCAACATGGAGAAACCGCTTTTCTACTAAAAATGCAAAATTAGTCGGGCGTGGTGGTGCACGCCTGTAATCCCAGCTACTCAGGAGGCTGAGGCAGAAGAATCGTTTGAACCTCGGAAGCGGAGGTTGCGGTGAGCTGAGATCACGCCATTGCACTCCAGCCTGGGCAACAAGAGCAAAGCTCCATCTCAAAAAAAAAAAAAGGTGGTTGAGGAAAACAGGTCTCAGCCCCACTGGTGCTGGGGAGAATCTCTTCCTTCAGTTTCCCTATTAAATTTGCAGCTCGGGGCTGGGTGCAGTGGCTCACGCCTGTAATCCCAGCACTTTGGGAGGTCAAGGTGGGTGAATCACCTGAGGACAGGAATTCAAGACCGTCCTGGCCAACATGGCAAAACGCTGTCTCTACTAAAAATACAAAAATTCGATGGACAAGACTCAGTCTCAGGCCCGTGGTGGGCGCCTGTAATCCCAGCTACTCAGGAGGCTGAAGCAGGAGAATTGCTTGAACCCAGGAGGCGGGGGTTGCAGTGAGCTGAGATCTCACCACTGCCCTCCAGCCTGGGCGACAGAGTAAAACTCTGTCTCTAAATAAACAAAGAAATAAATTTGCAACTCTGGCTGCCTAGTGGGCTTCATTCCCCACTCCTTGCTCAGCAGGAAAACATGCTGAGGATCCTCAGGGAGCAGGAAGGGCTCGGGCAGCCTCTGCCTAAACAGGCAATGCCCAAGTTCAGCCCATGGTGAGCTGACCCGGCAGCTCTGACTGCCGCTGGGCTGCTGCTGCCCGGTGTCAGCTCAGCTGTTCAGACCCTGCTGTATCCTCTCCACAGAAGGTCCAGCCCTTCCCACTTTCTGAACCAACCCAGCCCTTAGAGAAAAAGACCTCCAGGTCCTCAAGGAAGAGCCATGACAAAGCCAGGGTTCAAGGGCCTTCACCACCTTCCCGGACTCACAGAATTATACATGAAGAAGAAAGAGGACCCATTTGACGCACAGTTAAAATGAGGGTGGAGGGGTGGGGGAAAGAGCCTATGTACTTTGAGACCCTGTCCCACATAAAAACTAAAAACAGAAGGAAACACAAGCTGGGAGCAGCACTTAAAGGCCTAAAAAACTGATTAAGTCACCTCTAAAACGAAACAACTTTAGGCACCCACTTGAAAGCTGGACTTTCAAGGAGTAGAAAATCAACTCTCAGGCAGAAAAAAAAAAAAAAAAATCACTGAGAATCCAAACTAAAGCCAAAATATGAGCTCTTTTTAAAAACACACACACACACATAAGCTGAGAACTTTCTACAACAAATGCCAGATTTCAGCTTGGGAGAAAAACAGAAGCCTTTGGATAAAATAAACAGAAGGGCGAAAAAGTTCCCCTCACATAAACCAAGGGGAACCTCCTTCCCCAGATCAAGTTCTGACCTTTATGTGAACTCAAAATAACTAGCTCATGATTTCACAAAGCAAAAGGAATGGCAAGCATTTTGAATGGTGCTAAAATCTTAGTTCTTCTCTGGCTTTTTGTTAGGCAGCCAAGTGTATCAGTCAGAGCAAAAGTAGCTGAAAAATGCACTTCCCTCCTCTGGGAAAGACTGGTGAGGCCATCACAAATGGCCACCCCCCAGCAGCCTTTTGGGACACTGCCCATATATGTGAAAACCAGAATTTTTAATAAGAACTGAGCAGGGAAGGCCAATTACCTTTCATTCATTCATTCATTCAACAAATATTTATTGACTACCTTCTATGTGCCAGTCACTATTTTAGAGCAGTGAGCTAAAGAGACCAAAACCCTCCTTTTCAGGAGACAACCTCTCCAAAGTTAGGGGTTTTTTCTTTCTTTCTTTCTTTCTTTTTTTTTTGTTTTTGTTTTGTTGTTGTTGTTGTTGTTGAGATGGAGTCTTGCTCTGTCGCCCAGCCTAGAATGCATTGGCGCGATCTCAGCTCACTGCAACCTCCACCTCCCAGATTCAAGCGATTCTCCTGCCTCAGCCTCCCAAGTAACTGGGATTACAGACATGTGCCACCACGCCCGGCTAATTTTTGTATTTTCAGTAGAGACAAGGTTTCACCACATTGGCCAGGCTGGTCTTGAACTCCCAACCTCAGATGATCCATCCACCTCGGCCTCCCAAAGTGCTGGGATTACAGGCATGAGCCACTGTGTCCGGATCAAAGTTGGGTTTTGAAATACAGTCATCAGTTCTCTCTTTTAACAACTAAATGGACATCTAAGACATTCCCCGACACCCTCATTTATACAAATCTGCTCTCACCTGACTCCTGTTTCTGCATAGCTAGCAGCCTGGAATGCATGACAACTCCACTGCCCATGCCTCTATCCAGGTAGAGACAAAGATAACCTGACCAGGAACAAATCTTAGCCCCAGGCTGACAAAGAATAGCTCTACCTAAGTATGCACCTGTTGGAAAAGTTGGCAGGGAGGAGATGATTAAATGGGAGAATATATGAGAAAGTGCTTCAGAAACAAAGCTGTCCAAGGGCAAAGCAGTCTTCTTGTTCGATCTCTCTTCCTTGACGCTGCTCCAGCACCTTGTCCAACCTCGCAGGCAATTTTCTATCTCCATATCGACACGGAGAACAACTCAATTACCTGCCAATGTTGTTGATAATGATCCTTTAACAATAACAACAAAAGAGCAACAAGCACTGAGGATATGCCAGGCACTTTTTTAAGAAACCTAGAAGTTTGTCGGGGAGTGGTGGCTCATGCCTGTAGTCCCAGCACTTTGTGAGGCCAAGGCAGGCAGATAACACTTGAGTCCAGGAGTTAGAAACCTGCCCGGGAAACATAGCAAAACCCACAAAAAAAAAAAAAAAAAAAAAAAAATTTGCCAGGCATGGTGGTGTATGTTTGTAGTCCTAGCTGCTCAGGAGGCTGAGGTGAGGGGATTGTTTGAGCCTGGGAGGCTGAGCCGAGATCACACCACTACACTCCAGTCTGGGCAACAGGGTGAGACCCTGTCTCAAAAGGGAAGAAAAAAAAAAAAAAAACTCTAAATCCGTGCCATTATGATCCCAATTTTACAGAGATGGGAAGACCAAGATAAAGAAGGGTAAGGAACGTGTCCAAAGTCACACAACATGGAGTGTTTCCATCAACTACACAAAGCATTCGGCCCTTAGTAATAAGTAAGGGGGGTATTTTTCCCCAGTAATAAGTCCTCCCAAAGCAGACAGCCCACCCAGGACACTTGCAGCCTCTCAAGGCCCCTCTGGGGTGGGACTCACACCTGTGTGAGAGGTACGTAATAAGAGACGTGGCAAGAGCAAATGCTGGTGCCAGGATCCCAGCTCTGTACTTAGTGTGTGGCCTGAACGGGTCAGTTGTCTTTCCTCGGACTGTTTCCTCATCCACCCGACAGAGATCATGATAGTATCTCCTTTACAGTGTTACTGTGCATGACACAGCACTGCCTGTGTTACTATCAGCAGCAGCAGAACCATTACTGCAGCACCTCTGAGCACGGCATCCATACCCCAGTCACCCCAGAGTCAATCCTCCATAGAGGGCTTTCCCAAAAGCCCCACCAGTGACAACAACCTGCAACCATTTGCCAACACAGGGTCATGTGGCCACTCCTGTGTGTGAGTGAAACTGAGAAGCAGGGTTGTGTTAGAAAGGAGAAGAGGGCCAGGCACGGTGGCTCATGCCTGTAATCCCAGCACTCTGGGAGGCCGAAGTAAGCAGATCACTTGAGGTCAGGAGTTCGAGACCAGACTGGCCAACATAGTGAAATCCCGTCCCTACTAAAAATACAAAATTAGCCAGGCGTGGTGGTGCATGCCTGTAATCCCAGCTACGTGGGAGGCTGAGGCAGGAGAATCGCTTGAACGACTGATCGTGCCATTGCATTACAGCCTGGGCAACGAGCAAAACTCCGTCTTAAAAAAAAAAAAAAAGGAAGAAAGGAGAAGAGATTGAGATTAGAAGAAGCCAGTAGTGTCCTCCATGGTGGCAGAACCAAGACTGGTCCCCAAGCAGCACACTGCACACAAGAGCTCTTTGGGGGCAGCCTGGGCAGTGAGCAGCCTCTGTCCCCTCAGAGGAGCAAAGTCTCAGCCCCAAGACCTAATCTCAGCCCCTTCAGAGGCCCGCTAAGTAGCCATCTGACACACAGGACTTGAAAGGCATGCATTATTCTGGAAGAGCAGAGATGAGGAAGAAAAGCAGGCTAGAAGCTGGGGCTGGGGGATCCTGGCTGCTCAAAGGAGGCAAATCCCCTAATTAATGTCTACAATAACAAATTTGTTGAGATGGTGGTTCTAATAGAACACTACACAACCTAGAAGCTTCTTCCAGACTCACTAAAATTAACAGGAGCCCCTAAAAGAATCGGCCATTACCTCACTGGCTTCCGACTTCTCCTTCAATCAACCCTGCATCTTTCCAATTGCGCATGTGGGTAGAGCAAATGCTTGTTTTTGGAACACACTGGTTTATTTTGTTGTTTGTGTGGCAACATGAGTGTGGAACTTTAGAAAAAAAAAAAACAGCTTCTGTTTCTATAAGTTATAGAAACGTGGCAGCTCATGGGAGCTGAATCTTTGTTTATAGTACACCATCCATACTTTAATGGAAAAGAGAGTTTTCCTGGAGTTTGCTTCCTAGCTAAAAACAGGACATCTCAAAAACGCTTTTCAAAAAATAAAATCGCATTCAAATGTTATTTCGTTAATCCACTTCTTGAATTCTCAGTAACCATATAGCCCTCAATCACTTTAAATTTTACTAATGGCAAAATCTACTTTATAGACCTAGAGGGAGAAAAATAGGCATATCTTCACTTTCGAAAGCGTGATGTATTTCACTTAATCCGAAAAGCAAGCTAATTGGGGGCCAGCCACTCCATTTACCAGGGGAGTTCACTTAACAAAACCTCCCTTCCATGGAGGCTTCCAAGAACCCCTTTTCCATAGAGCACCCTATTCACCGTGCTCAAAGTTCCTTCATAGCTTCAATCAAACAGGGTATGATGATTCCTTAATGCAATTCGGGTTTGAATCCGGCGGCAGCTTCAAGAGCACAGATTCTTGAAGCCAAGACCCACGGCTAAAGCTCAGCTTCACCACATGCTAGGTGTGACCCTGGGTCAATTACTTATCCTTTTTTTGCCTTACCTGTAAATCGGACGTGATAACTAACAGCTACCTCGTCAGGTGGCTGGGAGGAAGTATTTGGCACAGTACCTGTCCTAGAGTAAGAGCTATGAAGCGTGCACTACCTTGTCACCCAGGAGACCATAACCCTGTGAGGGCAGGGACGATGTGTCTTGCTCCTGCTCTATCCCAGGTGCACAGAGCACAACCTTCAGTATTTGTTACAGGACCATATTCTGTTCCTACTCTGTGCCAGACACTGTCTTAAATGCTGAAGATGCATCAGTCAACTAAACAGACCAACATCCCCCTGTAGCCTCCATTCTAATTCAGGGAGGGGCAGCGTTATATATTAGAGCCAGATCTATGGGTAAAAAGCAAAGCAGCCGGGCGCGGTGGCTCAAGTCTGTAATCCCAGCACTTTGGGAGGCCAAGGGGGGGGTGGATCATCTGAGGTCAAGAGTTCAAGACCAGCCTGGCCAACATGATGAAACTCCACCTCTACTAAAAACACAAAAAATTAGCCGGACGTGGTAGCGGGCACCTGTAGTCCCAGCTACTTGGGAGGCTGAGGCAGGAGAATTGCTTGAACGCCGGAGGCAGAGGTTGTGGTGAGCCGAGATCGCGCCATTGCTCTACAGCCTGGGTGACAGAGTGAGACTCCTCCTCAAAAAAAAAAAAAAAAAAAAAAAAAAAAAAGCAGAGCAGAGTAGGGGGCGATCAAGAGTACTGACCAGGAGGAGCTATTATAAAGCGGCTGATCAGGGCCGGCCTCTCTGTAGGGTGGAGGAAGTGGGGACAGCCCCACGTTGTGCCTGGGAAGAAGGACCACGCAAAGCCCAGAGGTAGGCATGAATGTGATGTGTTCTAGAAACTACCAGGGCCAGTGTGGCTCTGCAGAGGGGGCAGAGGGGGCAGAAAATGAAGAGGCCAGAGAACTGCTGGCAGCAGATCATACAGGCCTTTGGGAGGATCTTGCCTTTACCCTGAGTGTGCCAGGGAATCACTGTGGGGCTTTGAGCAGAGGAGCGACATGATCTGACTTCAGTTTTTAAAAAAGATAATTCTGGTGGCCTCGTAGAAATAGACTGAAGAGGGACAAGGGCAGAAGTGGGGAGACCAGGAAGAGAGCCCTGCACTGATCCATGTGAGAGACGATGGTGGCTTGGACCAGGGCGGTGGCTGGGGAGAGGTAAGAAGTAGTAAAGTTCTGGGTTTACTTTGAAGGTTGAACCCACAGACTGGCAGATGGACTGGATATGAGGTTTGAGAGAGAGGCGTCAAGGAAGACCCAAGGCTGGGTACAGTGGCTCATACTCGGATTCCTAGCACTTCAGCAGGCCAAGGCAAGAGGATCGCTTGAGGCCAGGAGTTCTCGAGACCAACCTGGGCAACATAGCGAGATCCCATCTCTACAAAAAAAAAAATGTTTTTATTAGATGAGTGTGATGGTACACATCTGTAGTCCCAGCTATTCAGGAGGTGGAGGCAGGAGGATTGCTTGAGCCCAAGAGGTCAAGGTGCAGAGAGCTATGATCACACCACTACATGCCGGAGACCCTGTCTCTTTTGGTTTTGGTTTTGTTTTACAAAAAAAAAAAAACACAAAAAAGGCTGGGTGTGGTAGCTCATGCCTGTAATCCTAGCACTTTGGGAGGCAGAGGCAGGTGGATCACTTGAGTCCAGTAGTTGAAGACCAGCCTGACCAACATAGTGAAACCCCATCTCTACTAAAAATACAATAATTAGCCAGGCATGATGGCACACGCCTGTAATCCCAGCTACTCGGGAGGCTGAGGCAGGAGAACCACTTGAACCCGGGAGGCGGAGGCTGCAGTGAGCTGAGATCGCGCCACTGCACCCCAGCCTGGGTGACAGAGCAAGACTCGGTCTCAAAGAAAAAAAAAACAGGAAGACCCAAAAGTTTTGGGTGTGATCACCTAAAAGGATGAAGAAGTCATGAACTGTGGTGGAGAAAACTAGCTAGAACCATTGGCAGAAGTAGTTTCTTGTTTTGTGGGTGTTTTTCTGGGGTGTTGGGGAGCTTTCTTTAATAGTCATTGTGATCAATATGCTTCTTCCCTACATCTGGCTTCTGAAAGCAAAGATTTTTTTTCCCTCAAAACTCCAGGTTCCCATCTGCCCCTCCACACAGTTCTCCCCCGCAGGGCACAGGAGTGATTTCTCTCACTCAGGTGGTCTGCTCTTCCACCCAGAAGTTTTATGGGGGCTGCCGGCACCACTGCCACCACCTCCACCACCTGCCTCGACCCATGTGAGAAGGCCTCTGGGTACCCAAGGCTGCCTGTGACTGGCAGGGTACATCCACCTAATCTCAGCTTCATATCAGAAAGCTAATGCTGTCCCACAACTAAGCCGCATTCACCAAGCCCGTATTAGGAGTAAAGGTGATATTCTCATCTCCACCTTCTTTACACTGTGCCTCTCTTAAGTGGTTCCGAAATCTAAAATACAGGGTGCATTTAAACCCCAATAATAAGCACCTCACGACATTTAAAAGAACAACTAACGTTTACCCAGAGCTTTTATAGCTCACTGGAACTTCGTAACACAGTCAGTTAATTAGCAAATGATGCCTAAGCACCTACCATTAAGCACTCACAGCTGTGCACCACACCAGGCAATGGGGGGCGGTCTGTATCATTAGCACCATTTTACAGTTGGGAAGGCAATCAGAGTCAGGCACTCTACAGTAGGCCACACCACCAGGACACAGCATGCAAGCGTGCCACCCAAGTCTTCTGACTCTAAAGTCTCTGCTCTTTTTATATTTATGAGCTGGGTGACCGTGGACAAGTTACTTAACCTCTCTGTGCCTGACTTTTGTTTTGTTTTGTTTTGTTTTGTTTTGTTTTGTTTTGTTCTGAGACGGAGCTTCGCTCTTGTCACCCAGACTGGAGTGCAACAGCACAATCTCAGCTCACTACAACCTCCTCCTCCTGGGTTCAAGTGATTCTCCTGCCTCAGCCTCCTGAGTAGCTGGGATTACAGGCATGCACCATCACACCTGGCTAATCTTTTTGTATTTTAGTAGAGATGGGGTTTCACCATTTTGGCCAGGCTAGTCTCAAGCTATTGACCTCAGATGATCCGCCCACCTCACCTCACATAATCCCAAAGTGCTGGGATTATGGGCATGAGCCACCATGCCTGGCTGCCGAGTTTTATCATCTGTAAAACAGAGATTAGAATAGCACCTACCTTATCACTTTATTGTGAGGGTTAAATAAGCTAAGTGATGCAAGTACTTGGAAGAATAGCTGAGGTGGTAAGCACTCGGTGAAACTGTCACCATCATCATTATTCATGCCATACCAAACTGCAGCTCTAACAGTTAAGATAATAGCTACCATTACTAAACACTTACACTGTGGCAAGAACTGTATACTAAATGCTTTACATGCAACAACTCACTGAAACCTTACAATAATCTTGAGTTTTTTTACCTATTTTACACTCAGGAATCTGATGCTCAGAGAGTAAGGTCAAGTACACTGGCTATAGCTCACACAACTAAGAGGGATCAAAGCCAGGATTTGAACTCAGGTCTTATGGATTATCTGGCTGAAACATATTTACTGCATCAAGTAAAGCAATACGTGTGTGTCTAACTTCTATTCAGATGTTAAAAATGCATGCAGAATCAAGGGCACCTCCTTGATAAACAAAGCTCCTTTTGAGACACCTTCGCCCAAAAGTACAAAAGAGGGAAAAAGCTCCACAATTTGTGTTAACTTTATCCACAGTGTGTGATACTAATCATCCCAGACCACATCCTATACCCACCACAACCTGAAAACCCACTTCCTCCCCAGAACACATCCCAGGGAGCACAAAAGTCAACATTCAGCTCCGGCTTCTCCTAGAACATCTTGTATATTGACCTATGCATGCCAGCAAGTAACCGAGCTGGAAAAAACATTCTCCCAAAGCCCGGAAAGGGATCAGAGTGCTTTGGGTTGAAATGCATCGCGTCTTCAACACTGCTTATTACTCCCAGCACTCGCAGAGCTGAGCCAAGCAAGCTAGCAGTGTCCTGCTAGATCCTGAGGTCAGCGACCAGGACCAGAGACAGGCTAGCCCAGTGGCCTTTTCTGGACCCAACTTCAGGGATCTACCTTCCTCACCTGACCCTGAAGCCCCAGAGCGGAATGGGACCTCCGTGCCCCCAGAACTGCACAGGGATATCTGTCAGCATGCCTTGGAAACTAGCCTGCCTTGAAGTATGGAACCTAGAGACCCTTCTGAGAATGTGGAGTAGGGGGCGGCACTGCTCTTCACTTGTCAGTCATAAGACCAGCCCTCAAGGCTCCCAAGGCCAGAACTTACCAGAAACGTTGTAGACAGAATGTGACTGTCACACTGGTGGGGGTGGGGAGGAAAGAGGCCAAGAATGAAAACCAAAAGGTTGACTGGATGTTAACCTCAGAGATCTGGCGGGAGATTTGGGGCCTTTCAGACCCCGAGGATTACTGTTGCATCAAAAGTTCCCATGCTTGCAGGCATACAGCCAGGCAAAAATGCAGCCTGCTGCCACCAAAAGAATCCGTATTCCCTAAATGCATGGTGAGTCCTGGCCACTTTGGAGGGTCATCTTTTGAGGGCTTACCATGTGCCAGGCACCATGCTAGGGGCTTTTTTTTTTTTTTTACAGATGGGATCTCACTGTATCGCCCAAACTGGAGTGCAGTGGCACCATCACGGCTCATTGCAGCCTCAACCTCCCTGGCTCAAGCAATCCTCCCACCTTAGCCACCCAACTAGCTGGGACTACAAGCACGCACCACTATGCCTGGCTAATTTTTGCATGTTTTGTAGAGAAAGGGTTTCACCATGTTGCCCAGGCTGGTCTTGAACTCCTGGACTCAAGCAATCCACCTGCCTCACTCTCCCAAAGTGCTGAGATTACAGGCGTGAGCCACCATGCCTGGCTTTATATACCCTCCTTCAGTCACTTCTTCCAAACACCCTGTGAGAATGGGGACTGGCCCTTTAAAAAAAAAAATGAGGAAATTTACACTCAGAGGAGTTAAATAACTTGTTCTGATATAAAACAGACTCCGTGGTAGGGCAGAATTAAAACCTACTCTAACTTACAGCTCATGCTCAACTTTTTTTCATAAAAGGGCATCCACGGGGGCCACACTGTGAGAGGCCTGGCGTATACCAGGGACCATGAGTCGTGGGCAAGACCACAGAGAGGGCAAACAAGCGGTGAAATGAAACGCGACAGGAATCAGAAGATGACATGCTTCTAACTAGGTAGGCAAGTCACTTCACCTTTCCAAGTCTCTTTCCTCACCTGAGAGATGGAGCCAATCTAAAAGAAGGTATCGCAGACAAAGTACTTGGCACATAAGAGGAGCTAAGAGGTCATTTCTCTCAACACGACTTCTTAGAAACATAGACAAGATGACCTCTCCTTCATAGAGCAGAAACTTCCTGGTAAACTCTAATTTGCTATGTAAGAGGTTGCACAATGGGGCCTCCTGTCCAAGTCCAGCCCCAGACATGTTTTGTTTGGCCATATATATTTTGTGAACTAGGGCCGGGCGCGGTGGCTCATGCCTATAATCCCAGCACTTTGGGAGGCCGAGGTGGGCAAATCACATGAGGTCAGGAGTTCAAGACCAGCCTGGCCAACATGGTGAAACCCTGTCTCGACTAAAAATACAAAAATTAGCCAGGCATGGTGGCAGGCAACTGTAATCCCAGTTACTGGGGAGGCTTAGCCAGGAGAACTGCTTGAACCCGGGAGGCAGAGGCTGCAATGAGGTGAGACCATGCCACTGCACTCCAGACTGGATGACAAAAGTGAAACTCCATCTCAAAAAAAAAAAGAAAAAAAAGTGAACCAGGTGCCAGCATTTAAACAACAGAATATTTCCCATAAGAATATAATTTCCTGGCCAGGCACAGTGGCTCACGCCTGTAATCCCAACACTTTGGGAGGCCAAGGCAGGCAGATCACAAGGTCAAGAGTTCAACACCAGCCTGGCCAACATGGTGAAACTCTGTCTCTACTAAAAATACAAAAATTATCCGGCGTGGTGGCACACATCTGTAATCCCAGCTACTTGGGAGGCTGAGGCAGGAGACTCGCTTGAATCCACGAGGCGGAGGTTGCAGTGAGCCAAGATCACACCACTGCACTCCAGCCTGGGCAACAGAGCAAGACTGCATCTCAAAAAATATATATAAATATATTAATATTATATTAATATATAACTATATTAATTAATTATATATTAGATTTATATATACATATAATATATAGTATATATTTATATAACAATATATAGTATATATATTTATATATAATATGTAGTATTATATTTGACTTCTCCTTCATAGAGTTTCTGTGAAGTTATATATATTTTATATATATATATATATTTCCTGCTTCTGTTGGAGGGGAAAAAAAAAAACAGAAGATCTGGAAACACAAAGCCACATTCTCACATGATAGTAAGGGCGGGCGACGAGTGCTGGCCACCTTTCAGAGGGCATGACCCTCCAACTCCACACCAGGGTCCTCAGCATGCTTCCCTCATCTCTGTGGCTGCCAGGCCCCTGGCAGCTGGTGGCTCACACATTGCACACTGAGGTGATGGAAAGGGCGCAGCTGCTCAGCCATTACTAGTTTCTCCATTTCTGATGAGTGTTGATTGCACTGTAAGATTTTTGGTACTACTTCCCTGTTACCCAGGGATGCATGAAGGACATGTATTAATGGCAGTAAGGTAGGGTCAGCCCTCTTGGGCAAAAAAGCTTGACACTCTCCCAACCTCTTCTCTGTACCCTGGGTTTATCTGTCCCATCCTTTGAAATCTGGGTTCCCAGATGAAGATGCTCCCCTTAAAAGTATCAATGAAGAAACACAGACCCATGAGATCTCTGGCCTCGCCTGGCTTCAGAGGCACGCCCAACCACCCAGAGAGCCAAAGCCTTTGTCAAGCAAGGTGGAAATGCCTGCCCTGCTTTCACAGCTCTGGCACTAACCCAAGGCTGGAAATGTTCAGGCCCTGCATTCCAGGTTGAGGCAAGGAGCGGGTGAGGCCACCCCTGGGCTCCAGAGGACGTCCAGGATCTCCTGAAGTCCCGGCAGGGAAAATATCTTGATTAACGAGAGAGAAGAAATGCCTGCTGCAAGGGGACCATACTCACACATTTCAAGAGCCTGAAAAGTGTCCATCTATGCTCCCAGCACGCACTCACAAGTGAATCATGCCTCTACTACGTTCATAGACCAAACATACACACTGAGCTGGATGTCACTGTAGACGGGCTAGCTCACATCTTTCTAAAAATTCTAAATTTAGCCACATCCTGACGGGATCCAGGGGCAAACCTACAGGCAATTCTAGACACTAGAAAGAAAGTGCAGAACAAGACAAAACTCTGCCCTCAAGAAGCGTAAACGCTTCACCATCATACTGGGTTAAGTACCATCGCCATCATCATCATCATCGATCTTTATTGTCACTATCATCACTGTTACCAAGGCACTAACGTTCACCAAGTGTTCACTGTGTCCTGGGTTGCACTTCATTCTCGTTACATTCAGATATGACTATCATCTGCCTATGCAACACGAGAAACCTGAGGCTCAGCAAAATTAAAGCAATTTGCTCCAAGTCATAGAGGAAGCTAGGATTCAAACCCTGACTCCTGAACTCATGCTCAAAACGCCAGAGAAGCATCATTTTCTGATTTTCAGATGAGGGAACTGAGCCCCAGCAAGTTTATATAATTTGTCTAAAAACTAGGGAGATGTCTCACTCCCAAGACCACAGGGCTGATGTGAAGAGTAAAGGAGACCAGTTATGCAATGCCCTGAGGTCAATGGCTGGCTTGACTCAGTCAACTGCTCTTCGTTATTATTAACATAATGATTCTGATGTCCAGATGAGACCCACCCCACCGTGACCTGGAAAACCTCTCTGAACACCAGGAGTAGGTTTTTCCACATCACATTTACAGGATTAGCACAATCAGCAAAAGAATCATTTTCCTATGCCATGGGTTGGGGGAAAAGCATGACCAAGTGACTTCCTCTAAATAAAAAACAGAAAACACGGCCAGGCACAACGGCGCACGCCTGTAATGCCAGCACTTTGGCAGGCAGAGGCAGGCAGATCGCTTGGGCCCAGGAGTTCGACACCAGCCTGAGCAGCATGGCAAAACCCTGTCTTTACCAAAAATACAAAAATTAGCTAGGTGTGGTGGTGCACACCCGTAATCCCAGCTACTTGGGAGGCTGTGGCAGGAGGATCGCTTGAACCCAGGAGGTACAGGTTGCAGTAAGCCAAGATCGTACCAGCGGACTCCAGTCTAGGTGACAGAGTGAGGCCCTGGCTTTTTAAAAAAAAAAAAAAAAAGCGTCCTGACCTAAGTCAAATGCAAGAGTCTTCCAGCTCGAGTCTGGATCCCAGCTGCCCATCACACGGCCCTGGTGCTGTGTGAATCAGTGTACACATGCACGCACACGCCCACCACACCAACCCACACACACACACACACACACAACGTCCCGAGCAGCAGAGCAACACTGCAGTCACAACCCTTTATGAAAGTGAAACAACAAAATGCCCAATAAGAGAATAAATAAAATGTGTTACAACAGATGCTGGAATGTCATGCAGCTGCTAAATGTGATGCTTTAAAAGGACAATTATCAACATGAGACGGCACTCACAGTAAGACATCGAGGCAAACAAGATACAAAAAAAAATGATATATGTATTCTGGGGGATAAAATCATAAGGAAATACAGCAAAATGTTAACAACATTGATATCTAGACAGCAGACTAAGGGATTTTTTTTCTTTGGTGTGCCTTCCTTCATTTCCCCAGTTCTTTTTCTACAATGATTGATGAAAGGCGGGAGAGCTTCGTGGGCAAGTGCAGGTTAAAATCCCAGCTCTACCACTCACCTGCCAGGTGACCCTGAGTTAATGACGCCACTCATAACAGCAAAAACTCTGACAGACAGTTATTACCTTTACAATGGAAGAAGAGTTAAACCCTGGGAATAAAAATAATGGATACTATGGGATAGAAAGATGTCATCATCACCGCCGGGCGCGGTGGCTCATGCCTGTAATCCCAGCACTTTGGGAGGCCAAGGCCGGCAGATAACGAGGTCAGGAATTCGACATCAGCCTGACCAACATGGTGAAACCCCGTCTTTACTAAAAAAAAAAAAAAAATACAAAAATTAGCCCAGTGTGGTGGTGCGCACCTGTAATCCCACCTACACAGGAGGCTGAGGCAGAAGAATCGCTTGAACCCGGGGGGCGGAGGTTGCAGTGAGCTGAGATCACATCACTGCACTCCAGCCTGGGTGGCAGAGCAAGACTCCATCTCAAAAAAAAAAAAGTCATCAGTTAACTGGCTATCACCTCCGAAAAGTACCATATTAGTCCTAACTGGAGGACAGAAATATTCACCAGACATCTTGGTAAAACTGCTGTTAGGGTTACCCAAACTGGCAAGTGAGCTATTTCCTAGAAACCAGCCACTCCCATGAGATGTATAAAACATAAGACCACTAGGACACCCCGCCTCAAAGGCTGCCTGCTACAGAAAGGGGCACGGTGCACCTCGGCTCAGATATGTGTCGCTGAAAAAGTGTGCCTAAAGAGGTGTTGTAAATTGAACCCAATTCATGACATGACAGGAGGGAGCTCTGTTTTACAGAATCTATGCAACGGAGTTATCTAATTTTATCATCAGAAAAAAAAAAATCCCTAAATTTACTGTTCTATTTGAGGTTTTTTATAAATTGGATTTTCTAAGTACAAGACATCTCAGCAAACCGCATGCTCCAATGTTCAATGAACACTCCAAATAAAGGCTCAGGGGCTTCGAATACAGTAGGCACTTAAGTGTTGAGGAACAAATGTGTGAAGAAATGTGTGAACAGGAACTATACATATCGAATTGAGGAAATCACAGTTACATGTCATCATACCTTGTCCAAACCCAGAGAATGTACAATGCTATGCATGAATCCTAACAGAAACTACAGACTTTGTGTGATAGTGATGTGTCGATGTACGTTCATTGATTGTACCACTCTGGTGGGAGTGTTGCTAACGGGGGAGGCCGTGCATATGTGGGGGCCAGCGGATATGGGATATTGCTGCACCTTCTGCTCAATTTTGTTGCGAACCTAAAACAGCTCTAAATATAAAATTTATTTTAAGAAAGAAAAAAAATCACATTTGACAAAACGTGACAGGTTTACTAGTCCTGTGTATAAAAACAAACTCAGAGAGTCTGTGTGCATACACCAGAAAACACGCATTCTCAAACCATCTGACTGAAGAGGCTATGAAACCTGAAAGGCAGGTTCATCCACAGCTTTACGGAAAGCACAGGAATGTTCCGCTGACTATATATTCTCCACGTGTCTGTCAGCAGACTCAAAAGAGGCCCTTCTAGTTTTCACCTAGTTTTTTTTAAGAGCAAGTGCTTTTATCCACAAAACTTCAATAAATCTAAGACTATGGTTTTTCCCCCAAGCTTCCATTGCAGAAAGAAAATATTTTAAGGGGGTTTCATATAGGAGGGCTCCAAGAGGCCTGCAATGTAATTTAATTTTCATGATGAAAGGTTACCCCACATTAAGCCCATTCTCAATCTGTCTGCCCACACAGAGGGCTGCAGTTAAAGCAGCAGGGTGCTCCAGGTTTTCTAAGATAGTACCAATTTTTTTTTTTTTTTTTTTTGAGACAGAGCTTCACTCTTGTCGCCCAGGCTGGAGTGCAATGGTGTGATCTCAGCTCACTGCAATCTCCGCCTCCCAGGTTCAAGCGATTCTCCTGCCTCAGCCTCCCAAGTAGATGGAATTACAAAAGTGCACCACCACACCCAGCTAATTTTTGTGTGGTTTTTTGTTTTGTTTTGTTTTGTTTTTGTTTTTCGTAGAGACGTGGTTTCACCATGTTGGCCAGGCTGGTCTCGAACTCCTGACCTCAGGTGATCTGCCCGCCTCAGCCTCCCAAAGTGCTGGGATTACAGGCATGAGCCACTGTGCCCAGCCGACAGTACCAATTCTAAATGTTCCACCTTTCTCCATCTCCATGTACATCCCGGCTTAGGGTTTGAAACGGTTGCCATGACTCAATGGTTCTCAATCAGGCAAAATTTTGTCCCCCAGGGGATATGTGGCAATGTCTGCAGACATTTTGGCTGTCACAACTGAGCAGAGTTGGGAGGGGAGTGCTACTGGCCGCCAGTAGACAGAGGCCAAGTATGCTCCAAACATCCTGCAATGCACAGGACAGTGCTCACAACAAAGAATCATCAGGCTCCAAATATCAGTAGTGCCGAGGCTGAGAAACTTTACCAGAACCTGGAAGCTTACTAGTGGGAAAGTTAAGGGAGCTTTAGAACCACCCTGCTCAAGACTGTAAGTGAAGGTTTATTCCAAGCAGCAACTGTGCTCTCTGGGTGCCACACAGCGCTCCAGCATTGGATAAAGTGACTGACTTTATCTAAGCCTTAGATAGGCGTCAGCTATAAAATGAGGATAACAGAAAAATCTGCCTTCCAAGATTGTGCAAGTGATGTGAGATTGTGTACATAGAGTATTTATTTTTATGTTTATTTCTGATTTTATTTTTATTTTGAGACGGAGTCTCGCTCTGTCACCTAGGCTGGAGTGCAGTGGCATAATCTCAGCTCACTGCAATCTCTGCCTCCCAGGTTCAGGAGATTCTCCTGCCTCAGCCTCCCTAGTAGCTGGGAATACAGGCACGCGCCATCACACCTGGTTAATTTTTGTATTTTTAATAGAGACGGGATTTCGCCATGTTGACCAGGCTGGTGTCAAACTCCTGGGCTCAAGTGATCTGCCCACCTCAGCCTCCCAAAGTGCTGGGATTACAGGCAGGAGCCACGGCGCCCGGCCCATAATGTGTTTGGAGTGCTCCAGTGGCCAGCACACTGCAAACACAAAACGCATGAAAAACAAACAGCCAACTGAAACGCCTTCCGCACTGCAGCAGAAGTCACGGCCGTAAGCTGTGCGGCAGCAGGCCTGAAGAAGCATCCAGCAGGGAGAGGGGTCTTCCCAGCAGTGGGGCACAGCCACTTAGGAGGAAAGGAGAGCTGAGGCAGATCAGGTTCTGTGAAAAGGGGCATCAACAACTGAGCAGAGATGCTTGGATGTCCTGGATAAAGGCAATGACCTCCCAAGCAAAGGCAAGCGAAGGAGGGGCCCAGGTATCAGAGACTCTCGTGCAGCATTTGGTGGGAGGAGGGCAAACACCATCAAAGAAAAGGATTCAAAACAGCAGCAGACTAAACTGCAACCCCCTCCAATGTGTCCTTTAAATAACATGGACAACAACGACTGAAAATGCAGGGTCCAGGGGCCTCAAACAGGCTCCCAAAATGCCCCTCAAAGCCATGAATGACCAGAACCCAATAAAGTTACTAATAACCAATCTGGGAAGAACACAGCCCCCACAAAAGCCCCACAAGAGGTGAAGGCTGCATGTGCAGTGGAACTTCTGTTTCCAAACAGAACCACCTGGCATCTGCCCCAGGCCACGTCAGCCCCACCCCGCCCCCGATCCCATGCCACACTCATGCTCACAAGGAACAGGAGGTCACCAGTGGCTCAACCTGAAATTTCCAGACTTCTGTTTTCTAAAACTTTGAGCAGGGTTTAAAAATTACCAGAGATTAGCCTGGGTGACATGGCAAAACCGTGTCTCCACCAAAAAGTGCAAAAATTAGCCGGGCATGGTGGCATGCGCCTGTAGTCCCAGCTACTTGGGGGGCTGAGGAGGAAAGATCGCTTGAACCCAGGAGGCAGAGGTTGCAGTGAGCTCAGATCCCGCCACTGCACTCCAGCTTGGGCAACAAAGTAAGACCCTGTCTCAAAATTAGAAAAAAGAAAAGAAAAGAAAAAAAATTACCATAGGTTAATATTGACAACAAATTTGAGAGGTTTATTTTAAAAAGCTTTTCACCCCAACCCTAACTGGGAGACCCCTGCACCAGGCAGAGACCCTCACTCTGACCTTTAGACCAAGACAACTCACACTCCTCAGTCCAAATTACAACAGACACAGGACTTCACCTTTACTTGTTAGCAACTCTCAACTTTTTTAAAAATGTGTTCAAGAGTTCACCAAAATGTTAACAGAAGGACTGATAATTCTTCCGCAAACTGCTAATTTTTAAACAATTTTTATGTAGGGCCTGGCACTGTGGCTCACACCTGTAATCCCAGCACTTTGGGAGGCCAAGGTGGGTGGATTACCTGAGGTCAGGAGTTCAAGACCAGCCTGGCCAACATGGTGAAACCCCATCTCTGGTAAAAATACAAAAATTAGCCAGGCTTGGTGGTGCACACCTGTAATTCCAGCTACTCAGGAGGCTGAGGCAGGAGAATCATTTGAACCCAGGAGGCAGAGGCTGCAGTAAGCCGAGATCACGCCTTTGCACTCCAACCTGAGTGATAGAATAAGACTCTGTCTTGAAAAAAGAAAAAATTATGTAAACATATTATTCATAGAAAGGCAGCATAAGACAGAACTCAACCTAGGGCCTGTTCAAATTCAGGTCCTCTTCTATGCAACCTGGGATAAGTTACCCAACATTTCTGAGCCTAAGTTTACACATAAGTAAACTTTAATAATCCACATAGGGTAGCAGGGAAGCACAGGGGAAAATGTAGTAACATGGTGCAATAGAAAGCATTTGAGTAAAACGAGCTAAAATCCTAATTCTCTCTCCGGTCCCCAAACCCTAATCATCACCCTCTCCCCACAACACCACAAAAGAAACCATAATAAGGGATCTTTATCCCCAGACTCTCAACTCTATGAGAACAGGGAACTTGTCAGTCTCATCTACCAAAGCCAAGCTGAGGCCAGGGCCCAGCACAGAGTAGACACCTAATAACTATTGTTGAACGAATAAATAAATAACAGCAACCCTTGGCAAAGAGCTCTTAGTCTCCATTTCCTTACCTACAAGACAGAAATATTACCCCATTGTACCACTGTGAAGATTAAATGAACTAACTTGGCTGGGCATGGTGGCTCATACCTGTAATCCCAGCACTTTGCGAGGTGATTTGGAGACAAGAGGATCTCTTGAGGCCGGGAGTTCAAGACCAGCATGGGCAACATGGCAAAACCCCATCTCTACTAAAAATACAAAAAATTAGCCAGGCACAGTGGTACACAGCTGTAGTTCAGCTACTCAGGAGGCTCAGGTGGGAGAATCACCTGAGCCTGGGAAGTCAAGGCTACAGTGACCCGTGATTGCACAACTGTACTCCACCCTGGGCCACGGGAGTGAGATCCTGTCTCAAAATAAATAAGTGAGCTAATGTATGGAACTGTGCTCCGCCCAGGGCCTCAACCTAGGTGCTCTATAAGGTAGCAATTCACCCCTTATAAGGCACAGATGAGATCACAAACAGAAGAAAACTCTGAAATGGTTGTTCAATGGTTGAACATGATCAGGAAGTATTTTCATTTTGTCCCCCACTCACGGGAACATAAGTAGAACCAAACTTGTTCAGTACCAGGTGGCCAGGCCCTCATCCCTCCAGCAGGCAGCAGGGCAGGGCTGCAGCCTGCAGAAGTCAAACTATGAGGCCAAACAACCAGGCCACAACCACCTGCCCTGACCCAGCAAGGGTCTGGGAAGCCTACTCCACACTCACTGCAGCAGAACTTCTCTACTCGAATACTGCACCAGTTCCCTTCCACCCGTCACTGCCCAGATAGCCACGAGGGGCTCAAAACCACAGGCAGGCAGAGAAAAGGGAGGCGGAGAGAAGGGCAGAAAACCAAACTCCGGAAAGACAAATCCTTGATATCTGCAAGAGTCTGGAGTAAATGGTTTCCATTTATTACTTGGACAAAGAGACACTCCCACCATCCTGAATTGAGACGTTCTCCCACTCAGTTCCATGTGGCAGGAACCAAAGCAGCTTCAATCTCGATCTCTGATCACTCTCGGGGCCCACTCGTAGTCCATATTCACAGTCCAGGATCACCCAATCGGATCAGGGCAGAGAAAGCCCTGCAGTGAAGGAGGAGGTTCAAGCCCAGCTCTGCCTCTGCTCACCTGGGGGCACCAGGTGCTTCCCAAAACCTGTCTGGGATCTAGTCTCCCAGTGAGGAGATTAAATAAAGAGGTTCTAAGGAGTCCCTTCCAAGGTCTACCTGCATCAGAAGCAAGTTCCAAATCCAGACCTCAAATTAACACACGGAGCCTAAAGTTGTCTAATTTTCCAATCCCAAATCCCATAACTACGGGGGGGAAAGAGGAACGGAATGGGTATCCCAAAGGTGCTGCTCAAAACCTGATCCTCGGCAATAAGAAGTGTTACCCAGAGAGAAGAAAAAAGGAAGTTGCAAAGAGAGGAATGAAACCGTGGAAGGTACTGAGCAAGTGAAAGAGGTCATCCCCAACACCAATATTCTTTCATTCACTCAGCAAACACTCATGAAGAACCTGCGATAGCCAGATGCTGTCAGCAGCTTGGCACACAGCAGTGAACAAGACCAACGCCAACCGTGAAGGCTTCGACTCTGTCTGTGGTCACTGCTAAGTCCAGTCAGCCCTTCCTTCCCCTTCACTTTGGTCACTTGACTTGGCCTGCATCCTCTCTCTGGCTTTAACAGCGTAGTGGGATGAATACCAGTCTTGGAAGAGTAGCTGCTGTCCAACTACCTTACAATCTGAAACAAATCTCCATTTTCTCATGTATGAAATGGGGTATACAGAAGCACCTGAGCCTGCCTGCCTATCTTACTTGTCTCTTGCGAAACCCAAAACCCAGTTGTTACATATGAAAAGTTAAGCAAATGAGTTATTCCCTCGTCCAACCTCACTAGCCAGCCAACCAGCTTTGGACATCCCTTAGTGTCCTGCTAAAAATCACATGCAACCTAGCCCCAGCCAGGTTCCAGGGTGATCCAATTCCTCTTAGGCCCTCGCCACCTGCCAGGCCTGACCTCAGAGCAGCTGTGAAGCTGCCCAACCATACAGTAGCCCTCAGGAGGTTACATTTCCCACCCCCGAGGCAGGACCCACTGAGGCAGTCAACCCTATGTCCAGCTGGGCGAGGAATGAGTTCAACCGCACGAAGCACATACGCCTCAAAACAAACACAAGTGAAAAACCCAATGGGAGACCTCACTATCCCAGAGATGGCTGTGTGGGCCAAGGTCAAAGCCCCCATAGTCCTGAGCATCAGAGGTTCCCCATGTCTTTCGCACGTGCCCAGTCCCTCCTGCAGGAGGAAAAATGTCCAGAGCCTCCTGAGCAAGCTGACCACCCAGTATTGGAACATCCTAGAGTGTCAAAGCAACAGTGAAGGATTATGCCTCCCTTCAGAGGGAGGGGAGAGGGCTGCACACTGAGGACGTCAAAGGCTCCTCCAGCAGCAGCCTGTGTGGTTTCAAAGCCAATTAGAAGCTGTAAGATAGAGAGTCACTGGCTGCTGGCTCCCTTTAAACCCCGGCTTCCTCCACCTGGAGAATGGTTTTGAGAAAGAAGCACAATGCCGAGCACAGGGTATGCATTCGGTAAATAGAGCCATTCGCCCACCATGGCTGAGCCCCTTCAGAGACCCCCACCCCACAGACCCCTCCCCAAGGATCCCACCGTCCATTTCACTGGACCTTGCCATTTTGAGACATCTCTCTGGGGGTGGGGAAGACTCAGGGTGGAGAAGGAACAAAAAACTCAAGAAAGGAAAAAAAGAATTATTCAACCATTTCTTTCCCTCTTCTGCTTTGACCGTGTGCTGTCTTATACAGGTGGCACTTGTTCTAGTTAACTGCACACTGAACTTCTCCTCAAGACAAAAAACCACTGCTTTCCCCTTACTCACTGATGCTCAGCTCCCACAGCCCTCTAGCCAAGTGGTTGCTGGCCTTACCCAGGTCTTCCTGGCCTGAGGAGCATGGTTCTGTTCCTCCAGAAATGAAAAAGACCCAACTAGGAGCCAGGCAAGGTGGCTCCTGCCTGTAATTCCAGCTTCTCAGGGGGTTGAAATGGGAGGATGGCTTGTGCCCTGTTCGAAGCTGCAGTGAGCTACGATCATGGCACTGCACTCCAGCCTGGGCAACACAGCAAGATCTTGTCTCTCCTTAAAAATAAAAATAAAATATCTGACTAAATGTGACCCCATTTATAAATAATGGAGCTAAAAGAGAAAGTTCCACCCAAAAGGAAAGTGATCAAAGATTGTGAAAACCTTGGTCTACACTCGCACTAGGCTCCAGATCTCACAGGTCAATGCCCACTCTGTGGGAGTTTATTTTCTTTCTCATAAAGCAGGCTACCAGCTACAATTCTATACTTTTCTAAGACTTTTCATATTATCAGAATCACAAATCAAAAGAAAACCTTTTATCAGACTTGAGCCTGATTCCAGGACTGGAAAATATGGTTATCTATGTTTCTTTGGGTCTTATATTTCAGGAAGTCCTGTTCTACTCTGTACAACAGCTTCCTAATCAATCATTCTTCTTTCCCAGCTCCAACCCCAGCTCTCTCTCTCTTTCTCTCTCTCTCTCTCCCCCGCTTTGTCTTTCTTTCTTTCTCTCTCTCTCTCCCTTCTCCCTCTCCCTTTCTCTCTCTTTCTCTCTCTCTCTGTCTCTCTCTCTCTCTCTCTCATACACACATACACACACAAACAGGCAAAAGAGAGTCAGAACCCAGGGCCATAGATTTATCCTTGTAAATGTCTCCAATGTTCTAAACCGCTGTACTCCAATACTGAATACCCACCCCTCTAACTTCAGGACACAGCACTATTTTGGTTTAGAAGAGCGGAGGGGAGGAAGGGATTTCCAATGATTGGCAGAACATCAATTTCTAGTAAATTTGCTAAAATTAGTCATGTAATTAATCATGTAACTCAAAATATAATTTTCCAAACTCAGAAGACAGAAGGGAAAGAGAGAGAAAATACAAGACATGCTTTCCTTGTCACACAGGAGCACCAGAAAATCTTTACCTGGATTGCCCCAAAATGAAAAAGCCCATTGGTTCAAACATGAGAAAAATACACCACATGCTGGCCCCAGTGGAGCAACAATTCAGGACACAGAGTGTTCTATTCACGAGCAAAACATAAGAGAGATGTTTTCTTTGACTATTCAGAGCCTCAGTCATGTCCTACTGGGCAAATAAAATTCATATGACCAACAAGACACTGAAGACGTAACTCCTCATTACTGCAACACCCTATCCAGCGGTCCTGTGTCCTTCACAAAAGGTGAACTCAGTCTAACAGAGATATCAGATTCTGAACTATTCAAAGAGATTGTATCTTTATTGATTCAATAAACAAGTACACCTTGGCCTTCGTGTAAATGCAAACTATTTGAGAAGGAAAAGCCTTTCTCTCTCTCTCGCCCTCTCTCAAGAGTTGGACAACTGGGAACCTTTCAGGGCCCAAGCACCTAAAATTCTGTTTAAAATATTGTCAGGCTGGGTGCGGTGGCTCATGCCTGTAATCCCAACACTTTGAGAGGCTGAGTCAGGCCAATCGCTTGAGCTCAAGAATTTGAGACCACAGCAAAACCCCATCTCTACAAAAAATACAAAAATTAGCCAGGCGCGGTGGCAGATGCCTGTGGTCCCATCTACTCAGGAGGCTAAGGTGGGAGGATCGCTAGAACCCAGGAGGTTGAGGCTGCAGTGAGCCATGATTGCACCACTGCACTCCAGCCTGGGTGACAAAGCGAGACCCTGACTCAAAAAACATTAATTAAAACAAAATAAAAGATTGTCATCTTTCCCTGAGTCTCAGGGATAAAGCCTTTCAGCTTGAAATCCTAAAAGTGCCTCCTAATGTTCAGAAGCCACAGTCAACTCTGGTGAGACTTCTCATCTGAGACACAAAGAGAAACAGGGGCCCTGGTTTCTTTATTTTTGCGACGAAGTTTGTAACAACGCTACATGTCTGGGAGTTCTACATGGGATAACAATAAATAAACTGTGTAACACACATTGAATGCATGCACACAGTAGGCCTTCAATGAGTAGCGGTGTGTATGAGTTATTAGTCAAACCCGGGAATGGTCAAGGAACAGAAACGCTCAGCCTTCCATCTCCCTGCATTTTCACATGAATCCTTCACTTCACACACAGTATATGAACCCCTACTGGGCACTAAGCACTGAGCTGGGAGGTACAGAAATGAAGAACACATGATGCTTGCCCTTAAGAGATGAATGATCAAGTTGAGAGGGAGACGGAGATAAAACCCAGCACAGTGAGCTCAGTGACACAGAAAAGAGGATGGACTCGGGGTGGACTGGACTGGCACAAATTTCCAAAAGTGGCCAACAGGAACTAGGCAGGTGGAGGAGGAGCAGGAGGGTGACACAGATGGAGGGTGCACCCAGCCTAAAAGGTCCATAAAAGGGCAGTGCACATGTACAGGACAACCTGGAGATCTCCATGGCTGCAGTGAACAGAAGAAAAGACCGTAAGAGGGCGTGGTGGCTCACACCTGTCATCTCAACATTTTGGGAGGTCGAGGCAGACAGATCACTTGAGGTCAAGAGTTTTGAGACCAGCCTGGCTGATATGGTGAAATTCCATCTCTACTCAAATTACAAAAACTAGCCAGGCATGGTGGCAGGTGCCTGTAATCCCAGCTACTTAGGAGGCTGAGGCAGCAGAACTGTTTGAACCCAGGAGGCGGAGGTTGCAGTAAGCCGAGATTGCACCATCGCATTCCAGCCTGGGAAGACTCCATCTCAACATCTCAAAAAAAAAAAAAAAAAAAAGTAAGTGAGTAAGACAAGCTGGAGAGGTGAGCAGCCACCTGTCCTATCAACAGGACAGGTGAGGGCAACAAGGAGCCAAAAAATAATTTTCAACAGTGGAACGACACAACCAGATCTGCACTTTGGAAACAACTCTGTTTAGTGGCAGTGGTATGGAAAATAAATTTGTGGAGGCTGCAAAAAAGCAAAGATGAGCAAAACATATGGAATCCCTGTCAAAGCTGTGTACACAAGGAGACTAGCCAAATTCGGGCTCTGGGGAAAGAATTTCTTTTACTCCCGGTAAATGTTTACATCTCACTCACTAGGTGCACACGCCTGTACGCGCGCACAGCATCCTGAGGGCCCTGTGATGAAGTTCCTGGTGCTGTGTTGTTTAGCAAAGCCTGTGCTATCTGGGAACTTCGGTGAGAAGTAACACCTATCTGCAGTTTGTCTCCAAAGAAAACAAATCTTGAGACTTGGAACTCAGAGGCGCTTGGGGACAGGATGCATTGGTGATGTCAAGAAAGGGCAAAAGCAGCCAGGCGGGGTGGCTCACACCTGCAATCCCAACACTCTGGGAGGCCAAAGCGGGCAAATCACTTGAGGTCAGGAGTTCGAGACCAGCCTGCCCAACATGGTGAAACCACATCTCTAATAAAATGCAAAAATTAGCCAGGCATGGTGGTGCACGCCTGTATTCCCAGCTACTCGGGAGGCTGAGGCAGGAGAATTGCTTGAACCCACGGGGTGGAGGTTGCAGTGATCCAAGATCATGCCATTGCACTCCAGCCTGGATGACAATAGCAAAACTCTGTCTCAAAAAAAAAAAAAAAAAAAGGAAAGGGCAAAAGGGAGACTGGGGGGACACTTACCTATTATTGTCAAACTTCACAGTGGGAGCCCTAAAGCCTCAGCCAGTGTCTCAATAAAACTTCAAAACTAAGAAGGGTGAGGGGAGAAACAGAATTAAGACACCTTAGCCACAGTGAAACCCACAGAGACCATGTCCAGCAGAGAGAAAGAAATGATGTTATTCAGAAAGAAAAAAGAGACAGGAAAGGAGCAGGGAAGATTCAGGATCAATTCAGTAAGTCAATAAAGGCCACACACATGTGCATACAGACACACTACAGTGTTCAATAAAGGCCACACACATGTGCATACACACACACTATACTGTTCAATAAAGGCCACACACATGTGCATACACACACATTACAGTGTTCAATAAAGGCCACACACATGTGCATACACACACATTATAGTGTTCAATAAAGGCCACACACATGTGCATACATACACACTATAGTGTTCAATAAAGGCCACACATATGCATACACACATACCATAGTGTTCAATAAAGGCCACACACATGTGCCACACACACACACACACACCATACTGTTGTATTTGGCAAAGTTATATGGTATATGAACTGCAGAACAAGACACACCTAAATGTAATCCCCAGCACTGCCATTTACTATATGACTTTGTTTAGGCCAGTTTGTTTTTTTTAACCTCTCTAAGCCGCAGGTTTTGTCACTGCCTAAACAACAAAACCCTATCTCATGGGAAGATGTAAGGATTAGAGAAATAGTGTGCGTAAAGCAGTTAGCACTGTAGCAAGTGCTCAGAAAACTGAGGGCTGTTATCAGTAGTCTTTGTTTTTTTTTTTTTTTTTTGAGACAGAGTCTCACTCTGTCACCCAGGCTGGAATGCAATGGTATGATCTCAGCTTGCTGCAACCTCTGCCTCCCAGGTTCAGGCAATTCTTCTGCCTCAGTCCCCCAAGTAGCTGGAACTACAGGCGCCTGCCACCATGCCCGGCTAATTTTTGTATTTTTAGTAGAGACAGGGTTTCACCATGTTGGCCAGGCTGGTCTCGAACTCCTGACCTCAAGTGATCCACCTGCCCTGGCTTCCCAAAATGCTGGGATTACAAGCATGAGCCATGAGCCACCACACCTGGCCTTTTTTTTTTTTTTTTTTTTAAGTGTAAAGTGATAGCAAGTTTATTAGGAAAGTAAAGGGATAAAGAATGGCTACTTCGCCAGGCGCAGTGGCTGACACCCATAATCCCAACACTTTGGGAGGCCGAGGCGGGTGGATCGCGAGGTCAGGAGTTGGAGAACAGCCTGGCCAATATGGTGAAGCCCTGTCTCTACTAAAAATACAAAAATTAGCCAGGCGTGGTGGCGTGCGCCTACAGTCCCAGCTACTCGGGAGGCTGAGACAGAAGAATCACTTGAATCTGAGAGGTGGAGGCTGCAGTGAGCCGAGATCATGCTACTGCACTCCAGCCTGGGTGACAGAGAGAGGCTCCGTCTCAAAACAAACAAACAAACAAACAAACAAACGAGAATGACTACTCCATGGGTGCAGCTGCCTATTTTCAGTAGTCATAAATGAAACCATCATGTAACTGATCAGAAAAAAATCTCTGAAGTAAGGCTGTCCTCCCCAGTGATGCTGAATGGAGGGAAACGCAGATTCTGTGTCTCCTGCAGTAACCTAAGGTCAGAACAGAAATTGCTAAGGGGAACAACTTCATTGCCAACACTCTTGACAGGAACTCTCACCACTGGAAGTATTAAGTTACACCATGAACGCTTGTTCACCAAGCATTTACTGGGCACTTACTACATGCAATGCAATGTGAGAGCCTACATTGCAGAAATGGCAGGCCAAGACCAGCTCTTGTCTTCAAGCAGATGAATCAAAAGACATGTACACAAATAACTGTAATACCAGATAGAAAGCGCTCCACATAACAGACACAGAGAACAGCAGACCAAGAGGCCAAACCGTACAGAGTATATAAAATGATAAAACAAAGAAGGATGATCTGAACTAAGCCTTGAAAAACGGATGGAATTGACCACTGTTGAGGAAACAGAAAGGCACACCAAGGAGAGACAAGGGTACATGTGGACTCACGGAGGCCAGAAAAAACAGGGAGTGAAAAGGAGATGGCAGGTATGGGGTCAGCCTGTATAGGGCTGCAAAACTAGGTGTGTGGATTTTTTTTTTTTTTTGGAGACAGAGTTTTGCTGTTTTTGCCCAGGCTGGAGTGCAATGGTGCGATCTCGGCTCACTGCCCCCCGGATTTAAGCGATTCTCCTGCCTCAGCCTCCTGAGTAGCTGGGATTACAGATGTCCATCACCACACCCACCTAATTTTTTGTACTTTTATTAGAGACAAGGTTTCACCGTGTTGGCCAGGCTGGTCTCAAACTCCTGGCCTCAAGTGATCCGACCACCTCGGCCTTCCAAAATGCTGGGATTACAAACATAAGCCACTGCACCTGGCCGTGTGTAGACTTTAATTCTAGCTCAACAACATTCCATATGCTGCTTATTCCACAGGATTCTCAGTAGGTATTCTGTGGGACACACTGGCTTCCAGACAGACTCAAACAGGCTTCCTGACCGCAGCATTTCTCTGAGCCTTCAAATGCGGTAAGCACTTTGGGAATCTCATTATGAGGCTTTTCCCCAGTTGGTCTGACCAAGGACCACCCCCCACCCACCTCCTATTAAATCCTGGTTCTGAGAGAACACAGAATTTGGAAAAGACTCTTGTGTCAATCAGAGTTCTGCTTCAGAAAGTCTCTTTTATATATCATAGATAGAGAAAATACATTACTATACTGACTAAAACTGCTAACTGATATTTCCAAATAGGAACTCTGAGGCACTCTACAAAAGTTCTGAATCAGGTGGATTAAGTTACACTCAATATGGCCTCCAAACTATATTTTATGCTTTCAAGTGTGATTTTCTTCAACAATGTGATATTGTTTAACATGTGGTATTTGCATGTGCAAAATATATGACAACCTGTGCTCACGTCAGGTAAAGCAGATGACTCTGATACAAGCTGACTTACCTGGTGCTGCCCCAGGGAATGGTTACCCACTGCCAAGTTAAAAAAAGAAAAAGCAGAAATACAATTCTGGAGCAAACCACCCTAGACTACCCAGGTGAGAAGCAGCTCACCAGTGTGGAGCAGTATCTGCCTGGTTTCTCTGGGAAAGTTCTAGAATTCTGCCAGGTAAAAAAGACAGGAGAGAGCACATCAGTAGAAAGAGTGCTGGATTTGAAGGCAGACAGATCTGGCTTTAAATCCCTACTTTCTCTTAAGCTCGTATTCTCAGTGAACTCATTTCTAGGAATCTCTCCTAGACTCATTGCCAATATACATGACTTACAACAGCAAAAGAAGAAAAAACTAGGATTCAACCTAAAATCCCAAAATGGTGAAGTAGTAATATGTAGATATAAGGCCATCACTAAAAAATCACTTTTCAAAAATGTTTAAATAATATTAACAATTACATTTACAACCCATGCAACACTGAAAGGGATAAAAAAATATATATATGTGACTTTAGACCTGATACCAGTGACACGAAATTTACAGAAAAAGCAATGAGAGAAAGGAATGCAAGAAGGTAACAGTCAGGAGCGAACCAAAAAGAGCAGAGCACTGGAAACTCTGCAATGAAAACAAAGCTGAGAAGTCAATGGCAGGCAACCCGAGACGGCCTGCCTCGGCTCTGGGACACACTCCGTTGGAGGCCGTGTTGGGAATGCCAAGAAGGGGCAGAACAGAGATAGACTCTTCTATCTGTCTCAGCCGAGATATAGGTCAGTGTGTCATTTCTTCAAAGAGGTGAGTCAGGATCAGAGGAGACAGGAATTCAAAGGCAGAAGAGACAAGAGCTAAATTAAAGACGCCCCTCTAGAGAGTCCAGCACTCCCCCAAGACTTCAATCTTCATGCTATTTTTTACCCAGCTATTGACTCAGAAGAATGCACTATTAAGTAGACCATGTCTCCCCCTCTCCCACTGTCCCATAAATTGGTCCTGTGTTTCCCAACCCCAAATGGGGTAGTAACTCATGGAGAACAAAATACCAGTAGTACAGATTTAGAACATGGGTTAAAAACTATTCTGATCAAACCCCCAGCAAGAACCCTGAAGAGGAAGACAGAGGGGGAAGCAAGCAATAGGCTTTCTCTCCCTACAACTTAATTCCATGCTCTAATTCAGAGCAGTATAATTAACCCCGAGTTTCACTGCTAACACTGAAGTTTTTCAGCCTGATGAGAATATCATTTAGTATCCTGCAATCGCCAATAATAGCAATATGACACAATGGTGCCTATTGAGGCTCTAATCAGGGCACATAGTCATTTACATAGAACATTTTCTGTGACTCTCTGTAATACAACGCCACAAAGACTCAATTGAGACACAAGTCTCCCTTTCCCATAAACCAAAAAAAAAGAAGAAGAAAGAAAAAAGAAAAGAAAGAAACCACAATTTCCTTTCCAGGAGAGCACAGATGGTCCCCACCCATCCCGGGGGCTCACCAGGCCCAGGCTCTTCACTAGAAACAGTTTATCCTGACGCTGACAAGAAACTAGACACTTGCACGTTATCATGTGTATATACATCTGCCCAATCTCTTCTCACGAGAAAAGGAGATCTACGGTGCTTTAGGAAAGCCCTAGGCTTAAAACGGAGCAAGCGACGTGGAGGGGCTCAGCTGGATTAACAGCTTTCAAAGCCAAGCTCTGACTCTGCTGGCCTCCCTGGGGTGGCTCATGTCGCCTCACAGTCAGGCCTGGAGAAATGGGAGCCACTGTCCTGTCATGACACAACTGGGTGCTATGGGCCACATAGTGAGTCCGAAAGGAGGTAACCAGGTGCCATGAGTCACCAGGGAAGGAACATGTGACAGCCTTGCAGGACAGCCGCCGTGCTGAGGAAATAGCAGGATTCGGAAGCCAGACAAACTCGAGTTTGAATTCTGGCTCCACTCCTCAGCTTTGGACTTCCAGCAAGTTACTCAATTCCTCTGAGCCTTCATTTCCTCCTCTGTAAAATGGGCTCTTAATATCTTGCAGGGATGAAGATTCTCATTCGTGCATCTGAAATACACGACACAGTGCACAGCATATCAAGCACAACAATTACCAGTACGGCCATCGCCATTGTTCTTCAGTAAAGATTGATGGGAAAACCAACAGGCCTTGGAGTATAATGGTGAAGAACCTAGAACCTGGAGCCAGGCTCCCCAGTTCAAATCCTAGCTCTACTGCTTGTTAGTTGGGTGACCTTATTGAACTGTCTGTGCCTGTTTTCTTGCCTGCAAAATGAGCAAAATAATAGTACCTACCTCCTAGGGCTGCTGTGAGGAGTCATATGTACAAAGCTTTATACAGTATACGCACATGAGTGCAAGAGAGCAGCAGGCACTCCTCTAATGATTTATTATACAAAGAAAAATAAGACGAATCAATAAAGGACCTGGGAAACAGAGGTATCCTTGAACACAATCAAAGCAACGTTTCCTTAGTATCTATATTATGCTTTCACAGCCACTATGTTACTTAGTCTTCTAATGGAAACCCAAGAAAAACAGAATCCCATGATGTAAAACTGAGACCTAAATTCTAAGTAAGGCCTGAGAGCCCTCCTTTCTTAAAGGTTTCCTTTCAGATAAAAGAAAAAAAAAAAAAGGGGCCTGGTTAAAGGGAAGCACCGAATGAATAACCACTTGTTCTTTTTCTAGCTCAAGTCTTCGCCTATCCAGCCAAGTTCTTCTCCACACAGCACATCCTCCTCACATGTCATCTCGAGAAGATGGTCGGTGCAAAGGCCAGAGTCAACATTCAGCACCAGAATAGGATGGGCCAAAGGACAGGAAAAGGGAGACCTGGGCCAAGTTTATAGGTTACTCTCCGCCCAAGTGAGAAGGACTCCACTCAGCAACTGTTAACAGTGTCAGCACCCAGAGTTCAGACTAGAAGCTCTTGTCAGTTCCTGCTCCTCACATACCCCAGTTTCCCTTGGAAAGAAGAAGCCTTTCAGGAAGTGAAGCGTCTGCTGAACAGTCAGCTGGTTACTACAGGTCAAATGCTCTGTATCCGCTAATCCAACCCAATCCCAAAAGATCCACAAAGAATTTGGGTAGGAGTCTTCCCTGTTCCCGCCTTGGACCACAGGTGGTCCAAACAGTTTCTCCTGGTCCTCCTTCACAACCTTCAAATCCCTTGAAGGGCCATCACCGTGGGTACCACCTACCATCACAGCTATCCAGGCCAGATCTCGAGTACAGGCTCACCAATCAGTGATCGACTATCTTCCTCTCCACTGCTCCCTGTCTCATCATTCTGAGGGATTTCCACACCTACACAGTTAATCCATCCCATAGCCAGGTTTGAAGCAGTTCAGTGGCTTGTCCTTGGTCACTCTGCCCGGATATAGATTAGATGCCAACAAGATGAATAGGTACTTGTATCCCAGGAACATCCGCTGGCACCACCTGGCCAGTCCCATCCTCTCACATGACGGTGATCTCACCCCGTCCCATGGCTTCCAAAAAGCTGATTTCTCTCAAACTTACAGTTCCAGCCTTCATGTCCTCCCTCAACTCCAGACTCCTGGGTCCTGTAGGCTGCTCAGCATCTCCAAGTAGGTATCTGAAAAGCTCAGACTCCAAAATCCACCCCACTCCACCCCCAGCTCATTCCATTTCCCATCGAGCTGATCCTTGTTATTCCAGAAAGATGCCAACAAGTCTTCCAGGCCTTTGCACCAGCTGTTTCCTATGGTCCCCACCAGGAGGGGCTTTCCTTGGAAAATAGCACCCATCTCCTCAACATGCTGTATTCCCTTACCCTACGTCACTTCTTTCACAGTCCTAAAGTCTACCCGATGTTAGACTGTTGTTGTTGTTTTTAATAGAGACGGGGTCTCACTATGTTGCCCAAGCCAATCTTGAACTTCTGGGCTCAAGTGATCTCCCCACCTCGGCTTCCCAAAGTGCTAAGATTACAGGCGTGAGCCACTGCACCCAGCCTATACTTTTGTTTCTGTATTTGTCTCTCTTCCACCAAATGTAAACTCCATAAAACAGGGAACTTGGTCTGTTTGGGGCATATCTCCAGTGTTTGGAACAAAGTAGGTGTTGAATAAATTGTTCATGCTGAATGAATGAATTAGATTTTGGGTTTTTTGTTGTTTTTTGTTTTGTTTTTTGAGACAGAGTTTTGCTCTTGTCGCCCAGGCTAGAGTGCAATGGGGTGATCTCGGCTCACCGCAACCTCCACCTCCTGGGTTCAAGCGATTCTCCTGCCTCAGCCTCCCGAGTAGCTGGGATTCCAGGCATGTGCCACCACGCCCGGGTAATTCTGTATTTTTAGAGGAGATGGGGTTTTTCCATGTTGGTCAGGCTGGTCTTGAACTTCCGACCTCAGGTTATCTGCCCACCTCGGCCTCCCAAAGTGCTGGGATTATAGGTGTGAGCCACCGCACCCGGCCTACATTTGTTAACTAAATAGAAGCCAAGGTAGCAAAGAGAAAGTCAGCAAACAAAATCACATCTGAGGCCTAACTTGAAAGTTCTTAAGAAGTACTGAAGCCCAGCTGAGAAGTCCTCTATAGCCGCTCAGCTGTCAGAGTTGGGTCAGGTTTCTCAGCTTCTCTCTTCTCCCTTCCCCCACTGATGTTGTGTTTCACAAGGTTTTGAAACCAATGGTACATTGAAGTCCAGAGCTGAGGGATGAGCATTTCACAAAAAAAGGGAACTAGGCTAGGGGAAGCATCCCGGCAGGGGGCAGGAAAAGACACACTGACAACTGAGTCACCCTCTGCCACCAGCCCCATTTGGCTGGCTGAAAGCAGCAGCAGCAGCAGCAGCAGCAAGGGTCACTCACTGGGCCTGGACAGAGCACTGCGCACTGGGCTGGACACTGCCTGCAGTTACTTCATTTCATCCTCATCCACCCTATGATACAGTCACAGGGACACTGCCTTTAATATGGTGCTAAGTTCTAATGTTGACGGGGGTGGGGAGGGTGCCTAAGCAAAATAACCCTTAAAATGTACCAATATAAGCATTCATTGGCAAAGGACACACCATCCCCCAAGCCCCAACACTGGAACAAGTAAAATAACGGGTTAGTGGCTTGCATTCAGGAGCCACGCTGTATGGAAATTACATGCTTAAGTCACACTCTGCATAGCAGGATAAGAAGTACACCGTGAGAGGCACCAGGAGACCAACAAGAAAGACCAGATGCATGTTGCCAATCCTGCATTCCCTCTGAGCCAAATTTGTACACACAGCAGTAAGGAGCAGAGCCAGGATCCGACCCTGTGTGTAGAGCCAGACTCAGGCTGGACCACACAGGCCTTTCCATCCAAGTGCTTCATCCCACGATGTGATCCCACCCCATCTTACATGACCCCCGTCTTACATGGGTGCTTCCCACGTGCCTGCTGGAAGCACCTCAGCCACACAAAGTATTCATCATCTGCGCCACGCTTTGGAGTCCTGTAGGTCCTTCCACAGCACCATGTTGGCTGAGCCTCACTGCAGACCCATACGGGCTGTCATTCCCCATCTTACTGATGTGGAAAGCTCAGAGAGCTAAGAGACTTTACTGAGTCCCAGGAGAGGACAGACCAGAGTTGACCCAGGTCTTCTGACAACCAGGGTCTGGGCTCATTCTAAAAGCCAACAGAATTTACCTTCTGCTCCTGTGCTAGGTGACCTCTGACTCTGCTTTTCCAAGTTTCCTGAATCCTCATTCTACCATTTATTTAAAAAAAAAAATAAAAATGAGGCTGGGAATCTATTCACTAAGAATCTAACACGCAATGGTCACCACACAGAACAATTAGGTGGCTCTTTGGTTAGAGGTGAGCAGAGGAGTAGAAAGGCAGCCAGCTTACAAAGTTCTACAATCTGTTTCAGTACTTTGAAAACACTTCTTTGCCGCCCATATCCATAACATCCAGTCTCGTCTTCCTCCTTAGTAAAAGGACCCTTGTTCTGAAATTTATACATATTGTATCTGGGACCAAGAGACTACACTTCTCAGCCTCCCTTGCAGCTCAGTGTGTGCATCTGACTAAGTTATGACCAATGAGATAAGCAGAAGTGTTCCATGGAACTTCCCAGGACCGTTGCTCAAAGACAGCTGATAAAGCAGGAAAGTCCTCCTCTTTTTATTTTATTTTATTTTTTTTTTGAGACAGAGTCTCGCTCTGTTGCCCAGGCTGGAGTGCAGTGGCACAATCTCAGCTCACTGCAACCTCCACCTCCCAGGTTCAAGCGATCCTCCTGCCTGAGCCCCCCAGTAGCTAGCACACACCACCATGCCCGGCTAAATTTTATCTTTTTAGTAGAGACGGGGTTTCGCCATGTTGGCCAGGCTGGTCTCAAACTCCTGACCTCAGGTGATCCACCGCACCCAGCTGAAAGGCTTCCTCTTGACCTGTGCCTTTCCTACTTCTGCCAACATATGGCTCAGAAAAGGGGGCTGGAGCCCCAGCAGCCATTATGGACTGCGAGTTGACTTAGATCCTGAAAGCCACTTGTAAGCAGGTAGAAGATGACAGCCTGGGGGCTCTAAGAGCCCTAAACTACTACTTCTAACTGATTTTTATGTGAGAGAGAAATAAAACTTTACATCACTTAAGCCTCTGTTAACTGACTATAAATCTGATTTGTTGCTGTTGTTATAATGCAGCTAAAGTTAATCCTAAGTAACATAAGCCCAAAGCAAAATAAAATACCAACATGACCCTGCCCCCATTTCTTAATCCCAACCAACTCTATAAAAAACAAAACATCTGTCCAGATAAAAATCCAACATTCCTACAAATTAATCTGTTTTATATTTGAATGTCCAGAATTTCTTATACTATCTCTATCACTGGCTCCAGAAAATGTACAATCAGGATACTATGCCTTTTCTAATTAAGATAAAATTTCCCCGTCTTACAGGAGGCACTCATCAGGGGCCTTTGTGAGTCCAGGGGTGCGAGGGTGTAGAAAGCAAGCTAAAGTTCCTACATGGAAGGGAGGGTGGGCCAAGTAGAACTTCAAGTAGAAAACAGTACTGTTCATCTTTACTATTTTCCTTCTTTCTCTTATGCAGCTAAAGATATGTTTATCAAATACAAGCTGTGCCAACCCACTATAGCCTTCAGGTGGGAAAGGGATTCAGTCTATCCTCCTCAAAAAAAAACCCATAAATTTAACCTCAGTGCTTTTACTATAATTACAAAAGACTGCTAAAGAAATCCTGGATATACAAAAAAGAAGAAAAAAGCTCTATGAGCACCCCTTATATATGCATAGGATTTGGAGAATTTCATACCAACCCACTTAATCCACATTAGAGAAAAAATAACAATAATATAAGTTAAGTTTCATTACTGTCCTGTAACATGTAAGAGATGTGGGTTTGGAGAGGTTAAAGGATTTGTTGTAGATCACATGACTAGTGAGACATTCTTCCTGTTAAAGGAATTGGGAGGGGAAGAGAGAAAAGGGAACAAGTAATTTTCCCTGTTTTCCTTCTGCCTTTCTGTATAATATAAATTTTATGCAACATGTACATGCATTACTTTGATAATTTCGTTTTATCCCTCTAACAAAATAATAAGGTTATTTTTCATGGCTCTGAAAAGGGAAAAGTAATTGAACCAACATGCGGTGACATCGAAAGGGCTAAGCAACAAATACAGGTATAAGAGGCTCACCTGAGCCAAGAAGATGAGCCCATATCCTCCAGGCATGGGTACCAACGCCAAATGAGGCTGTGCAGGCAGGACCACGTCCACTGCACTCCTGGCAGCATCTGCAGCCCTCAGCAGAGGGCCTGCACCCCACACAGCAGGCCCTGGGCCAATGCTGTGCTCAAAACCACCGCACAACACAGGGACAACCTGTGTCACACAGCACATACTACCAGAAAACGGTCTGAAACCACACAGTGACAATTTACTTTAGATTCACTTCCAAACCACCTTTCATTTTCAGGGGTCCTAACTTGTAGCTTTAACCTCCTTCTCCACTATGGATCTAAACTTCTGCAAACTGGTGGGCTACAGGCTGAATCAGGCTTGCAGATGTGTTTGGTTCACCCACACAAGGTTGGTTGGTTGGTTGGTTGGTTGGTTGGTTGGTTGGTTTGCTTTTGAGATGGAGTTTCACTCTTGTTGCCCAGGCTGGAGTGCAGTGGCACAATCTCTGCTCACTGCAACCTCTGCCTCCCGGGTTCAAGCAATTCTCCTGCCTCAGCCTTGTAAGCAGCAGGGATTATGGGTGGCCGCCACCAGGCCTGGCTAATTTTTGTATTTTTAGTAGAGACGAGGTTTCACCACATTGGCCAGGCTGGTCTCAAACTCCTGACCTCAGGTGAGCCACCCACCTCAGCCTCCCAAAGTGCTGGGATTACAGGCGTGAGCCACTGCCGGCCCACACAAGGCTTTTAAAACACAATCCTGGCCGGGCGCGTTGGGGGTGGGCTCAAGGGCCTGTTAATCCCAGCACTTTGGGGAGGCCTTGGAGACGGGCCCGGGCTCGCTGGTGATCACGAAGGTCAGGAGATCAAGACCACCTGGCTAACATGGTGAAACCCCGTCTCTACTAAATAATACAATATAAAACTAGCTCTCGGGATTGGGGGCGACCTGGCGGGGTGCCCTGTAGCTCCCAGCTACTCGGGGAAGGCCCTGAGGCAGCGAGAATGCGCGGGCGAACCCGGGAGGCGGAGCTGCAGTGAGCTGAAGACCGCGCCACTGCACTCCAGCCCCTGGTCGACAGGAGCGAGACTCGCGTCTCAAAAAAAAAAAAAAAAAAATCTAAGCGTACTTTAAGCTAAGCGTACTTTAGTAGTGACGGCATTTCCCACGAAATGCCAAGATTTCCAGATTAACTGCATGATGGGCTACACTGGGTCCACATTCTCAGGCTGGCCATAAGGACAGTGTGGATTAGAGGGGCAGGTAGTGCTCTCCAAGCCATGCCACTCTTCAGCCCTATGTCCCCACTGTCAGAGAAACATCTTTCAATGTCCATGCCTCTGTGAAAAGCACAAAGTAGAACAATAAACCAAGAAGACCTTATGTTTCAAGAAAGGTGAGACCACTTATGGCTCAGTAGTAGCAAAGAAATTTCCTTTATATCTAACATGCAAGCCCCATGCAACTGGGAAGAAATACTATTAATGCTGGATGCCTTTTTCTTTCACTAGAAGAGCCTCCTTCACTTCCACTCGCTGCCTGGACCCTGGATGCATGCAAACTTGGGACCTAAGAGCTCTCTGAAGAAGTTTTGTGAGGAAAAAGAAACCTGACAATACCGCAGCCTCCCCTGGAGGGCAAGCAGCCCCTGCACTGAAGATTTTTTTTTTTTTTTTTTTTTTTTTTAAACAGAGTCTCACTCTGTTGCCCAGGCCGGAGTACAGGGGTGTAATCTCTGCTCACTGCAACCTCTGCCTGCCAGGTTCAAACAATTCTCCTGCCTCAGCCTCCTGAGTAGCTGGGATCACAGGCACGCACCACCATGCCCAGTTAATTTTTTGTATTTTTAGTAGAGACAGGGTTTCACCACGCTGGCAGGCTGGTCTCGAACTCCCAACCTCAGGTGATCTGCCTGCCTTGGCCTCCCAAAGTGCTGGGATTACAGGCGTGAGCCACCGCGCCCAGACAACACTGAAGTTTTATTGTGTTGGGGAACAGGGAAGGGATACGGTCCCACGCTATTAGCAACACTATGGAGATTCTAGCCCCATCCGTATCAGGACCAAGCTGTTCATCTTGCATGGTGGCCCTCCCTTGAGGGACTCTATATCCTGGGTTCTTACCCATTCTCAGCCCTTTCTGGCTATGTTTTAAAGGTATTCCAAGACCCATCCAAATCAGGCCATTGTCGCGGAGCCTTATTTCAAACCTTGAAAAGGGCTCTTTAAAAAGTCTTCCCTCTCTTATACAAGATATAAATGACGAGTTGATGGGTGCTGACGAGTTGATGGGTGCAGCACACCAACATGGCATAAGTATACATATGTAACAAACCTGCACGTTATGCACATGTACCCTAGAACTTAAAGTATAATAAAAAAAAAAAAAAAAAAAAAAGTCTTCCCTCTCACGCAAAGGCATTAAGAATGACACAATGGACTCTGGGGACTCAGAGGGAAAGGGTAGGAAGCAGGTGAGGGATAAAAGGCCACAAACTGAGTTCAGTGCATACTGCTCAGGGGATGGGTGCACCAAAATCTCACAAATCACCACTAAAGAATTTACTCATGGCTGGGCGCGGTGGCTGACACCTGTAATCCCAGCACTTTGGGAGGCTGAGGCAGGTGGATCACGAGGTCAGGACATGGAGACCATCCTGGCTAACATGGTGAAACCCTATCTCTACTAAAAATAAAAAAATTAACTGTGTGTGGTGGCGGGCGCCTGTAATCCCAGCTACTCGGGAGGCGGAGGTTGCGGTGAGCCAAGATTGCACCATTGCACTCCAGCCTGGGCAACAAGAGCGAAACTTCGTCTCAAAAAAAGAAAAAAAAAAAAAAGTCCTAGCATTCAAGTCAAGCCCCAGTGAGGCTCATGGCCAGAGCAGGAAGACAGCAGGATACTGCCTTCCCAAGTCAGAGATAGGGTTTTAGGTACCGCCTTGGGCTGAAAGAGAGCTGGATCCAGTTTTACCTGTTCCCCTCACACCCTCTGTTCAAGCCAACTGCCCCTTTCCCAGGCTTACCAAAGACCTTAAGCACCTTCCTCATGAGAATCAGTTTTCCATACTCTACCATCAAGTATCTAAGTCACTAAACCTCTGTTGACTGTTGCCCTGAGCCAAATGCTATGGGGATATAGTAGTGAGTAAGACTCAAAACTTCCGCAATGACCTTATCATCTACCAAAGAAGACAGACCTTTCTCAACAGCTATGTCATAAGGACTGTGGTGAAGATGCAGGGTGAGTGCTGCAGAAGCTCAAAGAAAGATGTGATTTATTCCAAATTTACAGAGTCGGGAGGGTAGCCGACTTCGGGGAGAATATGCCTTTTGTCCGGAGCTTTTTGACGGACGAGTAGGGAGTGGGATTTCCATAATTGGGGGGACAAGCATTCCAGGAAGAGGAGCAGCATGAGCAAATCAGGGAGGGAAGAAAGTGCAGCATGTCTTGGGAACACCTGGCTGTCTGAAGCAGATGCAGCCTGGAGGGTCTGGAGGGATTCAGGGCAAGGGAACACTGGACTGCTAAGCTGAGGCCACACATAGGAGCTGAGGCCACACATAGGTGCCGAGGTGCCATTTAGAGCACCTAAAGGACACTTGTAAGGAAGGCACGGAAGACCGTGAATGACAGACAGGGAAATTTGGACTTTTGCTATAGGGAGCAGTGGAGAGTCCTTGGAGGTGTAGGAAGGGAAGGAGACAAGGAACAGAAGGCTTTCTGGTGGGCAAAGAACTTGACCTTCACCTCCTTAATACCAACTTTGGCACCTGCTCTGCCTGCTCTGCATGTCATGTTCACTTCTGTGGCAATTCCAGTATCTGACCATCTGGACAGTGACTAACACCCACCAATTCTGACCCTATGGCAGGCGTTATGTCGCCTGGTGGCCTCTGGCATTCACCAGCCCTGCCTACTGCTCAGAGGCCAGCGGGCATGATATTATAGTTGAACTGGTTGCCAACTTTTAAAAATTAGGGGACATCACTTTAAAAACCTGGGTTTTCTGGGGCTGTACTTTCACATCTCAAGAAGCTAACTGGCAGCTGCCCCCTTTGGGTGGAACACGTAACCTACAGTTTCTGGGGGGGGCACCTCTTTTTAACGTCTAGGACTGAGAATAAACAGCAACTGCCCATTTATCATTTCACCAGGCTGCCTGAAAGGCCTCTGAGTTTGCAAGCCACAGCCACATTTAGCTTAGATGTATGGCCCCACTAAATTCCAAGCCCCTCCAGGCCCAGGTGCTAACCCCTCTCCCAGATCCCATAGCCTGCCCACAAGATCCAGCACCCCGCTTATTTCCATACACTCTCAGGCCTGCCAGATGGCACTGCTGAAAGAAATCAGAAGGCCCCTTAGGGTATTAGGCAGCAAGCCTAGAAGAAATCTAATATACCTTTACTTTCTCTTCTATCACTCGAGAGTTCTGTAAACTCGACTCTTCCTGATTCCCTACTGTGTGGCAGGCCTTCTAAGCAGAGCTCAAGAAATGCAGCTGAATGAGACAAGATCCCTGCCTTTGCCAGGCCTGGGGAGCTGGAAAAACTCCAGGTAGCCCTGACGCAGATGCCACTCAGAATGAATGAAATGACAACACAGCTCATGCGTGAAACTCAGCAATCCACATACATTCTACAACCAAATGTTCAACACTCTCCAGCTAGTCAATGAGGCAGCAGGCACAGAGTTTCCAATCAGGGCTGATGTACAGTGCCTGACATTCATTCCCATTAGCAATGGCTGCTTGGGACAGATGCAAGGAAAGGCAGAAAGAGAGAAAGAAAGAGAGAGAGAGAGAGAGAGAGAAGAAGGAAGAGGAGGAGGAGGAGGAGGAATAGGAGAGGGGAAGGGAAAGGAAAGGAGAGGAAAGGAGAGGAGAGGAGAGGAGAGGAGAGGACAGGAGAGGACAGGAGAGGAGAGGAAATGTAAGTGTGGTGCCTATCTTCAATGAGCAAATAGTCTATTTGGGGAGCAGAACATGGAATCTCAGAGATTAATGAAGCCGCTAACTGTAAGTGTGGGAGGAATGTGAATATAGGTGGGGGTCCGAGTGGGGGGGCCTGCTGGATAAGGGGTGCTGACACTGGGTTTTCCTTTTT
>NW_016834786.1:608926-650979 GCF_001698545.2 Rhinopithecus bieti | reverse complement strand
TTTTTGAGACGGAGTTTTGCTCTTGTTACCCCAGGCTGGAATGCAATGGCGCGATCTCGGCTCACCGCAACCTCTGCCTCCCAGGTTCAAGCCATTCTCCTGCCTCAGCCTCCCAAGTAACTGGGATTACAGACATGCGCCACCAAGCCCGGCTAATTTTGTATTTTTAGCAGAGACGGCGTTTCTCCATGTTGGCAGGCTGGACTCAAACTCCTGACCTCAGGTGATCTGCCCGCCTCAGCCTCCCAAAGTGCTAGGATTACAGGCATGAGCCACTGTGCCTGGCCTCATCATCTTATATACAACCAACACTTACGTAAAACTTACCATGGGCCTGGCACCCCTCTTCGTAGACTAACATATTTAATTCCCACAATAATGTTATGACACAGGTTCTATTATTCTCTCCATTTTACAGAGTAGGAAATTGAGGCACAGAGATTAAGTAACTTGACCAAGGTCACCCAGGTAGTAAGCAGCAGAGCAGGGGTTTGAACTCAGGCAGCCCAGCTCCATGCCCATATTTCTTAAAGAGTTTGCCAGAAGGAATCACTTGCTGCCTTTGGTCAGGAATGGGAATACTATGTTACTAACCATCTGACAAGTGAAATAATGAAATATATCATCCAGAGTTTCCCTTAAAAGGCAAAGCAAAGTCCAATAAAAATGAAAAAAAACAACAAAAAACAAAAAAACCCACAACAATTGCACTGAAGATGACAATGAAAGGCTCAATGCACTAGACCCATATTAAAGCATCTTTGTCAGCTTTCTTTCTCAGGTGCTGCATGCTTGGGGGAGGAAGGGCAGGGTGCAGTGCTCCTTCATCTACACAATGACTGAGGGGCAAGGTGCAGTGCTGGTTAATCTACACAATGGCTGAAATTTTACAACCCATTCTCAATGCATCTGTCCTTTGGACACACCCATTTTTGGCTTCCTTTCCAACCCTGATGCCCCAAACCCCGGGGTTTCCATAATATCCAGATATGGCCTGCTATAAACCTTAACCTCTTTTATTTATGTATTTATTTATTTTGAGACGGAGTCTTACTCTTGCCTCCCAGGCTGGAGTGCAATGGCATGATCTCGGCTCACTGCAACTTCCGCCTCCTGGGTTCAAGCGATTCTCCTGCCTCAGCACCCCCAACCCCAGTAGCTGGGATTACAGGCAAATGCCGCCATGCCTGGTTAATTTTTATACGTTTAGCAGAGACGGGGTTTCACCATGTTGGCCAGGCTGGTCTCAAACTGCTGACCTCAGGTGATCCACCCGCCTCCGCCTCCCAAAGTGCTGAGATTACAGGTGTTAGCCACCTTTTGTTAAAGGTTCTGGGCTAGGCTGGGCTGTGGCCAGTCTACTCTCCTACCACAGAAGAGTAAAATGCCCTGCATTCTCTTAAAAAAAAAAAAATAAGAAGAAAATTAAAAATAAATCACTGGTAGCCAGCCTGCCCTTTTGGGGATCTTCTCTGTCTCTATTTGGGAATCTCTTTCTTCACCCAACTGTGGCACGTGCCCCTCAAAATAAAGTCAGATACTCTGAGGTGGACTGTCCAAATCCCTTGCTGTTTTTTGGTTTCATTCACTTGCCCACGGGTTGTTCTTAGTGCATTTGCCCATCCAAACCCGGGAGGGGCAGGAGGAAGAGTAGGGACGTCCAGCATTGGGACCCAACTCAGTCCATGATACTTCCAGAAGCTCCATGCTAGAAGCTGGCAACTGTGGAATAAACAGGCAGATTGGCTTCAGAGGGTTTTGAGACCAGTACCTGCTCAGCTGCTGCCCCACCTAGGGTAACTGAGCCATGACTGCTTGCAGTCTGAGCCCTTCACTCTGCCCCTGGACTGCACCGCGCTCATTTACGAGATCTCCAAATGTGAGTTTAATGGAGGCAGATGTACAAGGGTTCTCACAAGCCCAGGGAACTCTAAACTTCTAGAAGGAAACGGGGCCACTCCAAAAAAGATGATGGGGCAATCAAGAGACACTCCCATAACAGCAAGGAACAAAGAGCATTTACGCCCCCTACGCCAACGCCCTCCACCACCACCACTAAAAATTACCGTATTTCCTAACACCAGCTGAGATAACTGCCTCAAATCTGTCCACTTCCACATTTGCATACTGGGTTCTGACATTTGCCTACCACTGAATAGTCACCAAGCAAGACACAAGGTGGAGACGTCCCCACAAAGCAATATTTATTGTCTTTGGATCGCCGCTAGCTAAAACCTCCTGAAGTTTCACCAAACTCAGCTCTGTAAAACAAAAGAAAAAGAACATCACTATAAATTACAGCCTCGCCAGGATCTCAGGACATGCCTATACTTTGTATTTTATAAGTTCCGTATAAACATTGGAACAGCACAGAAACAGGAATCTCAGAAATAACGCCATTTTGAAGGCCACAAAACGAAACCCAACTATTCATTTCATTCTATGCTACTTCTTATCTCAAATACACAGTTCCTTTTTCCTTTAACGAAAAAATGGCTCTTTTAAACAATATGTGATGCAAAGCAAATATAACAGGGTACGAACACAAATCTTTCCTGCCAAATTTATGGTTCCTCGCTTGTCCCCAGTTGCACCCAGAACCACTACCCCGGCCTATCGCTGTGTACACAACACGGGCTAGGAATTCTAAAGAACTGCCTTAATCTCTCAGCTGTGTGCAGTGCGATAGGGTATGCTTGGATGCCAGTTTTTAAAAAGCAAATCAACTTTCCTCAAATTATTAAGATAAATAATTAGAAGGGGAAAGCTGCCGGTATTCAGTACAATAGGGGGAAAACCAAAAAACTGAATGTTCCTGAGTCTCACGCAGGGTGATACCTTGGAACAGTTAACACAGCACCCTGGCAAAATGTCCATCACATTTTTTCACCCCTTAACCTGGGTCACTATATTGTACTTTCTAGATGTGAGCAAATGAGTTTGCTGAACAGGCAACACAGGGACTAGGCCCCTTCCTGGAGGTTTCTCAGCGCACTCTTAACTCCTCTCGGGCTCAGAGAAAGGAGGTGGGGTTTGGGGAAGGTGGGGTGGAGGGGCAGATTCTAGGGAAGTCAGAGGCCTGGAGAGACTGTGGCGGTGGGGCCAGGTGGAAGGGAGGGAACCAGAAGGGCGAGATGCTTCCTCGTCACTGAAAATCCTCCTCTGTTGTTATAAAGGCCAAGTGCCCACCCAGCCCCTGCCACGTCCACGTTCCTAAACAGAGAGAGGGCCTTCCACATGCAAGAAAAGGGGACAGAGACCAGGAGGCAGCAACTTAAACTCCCGGCAGCCTAGAAGGGCAGGACCCATGGGCTCACTCCACTTACCCCAGCCTTTCCACAGGCCCTCCTGAGAGGGGTTCTCCACCCCGCAAGACACACACACACACACACACACACACACACACACACACACGTGTACATGCACACATACACAAGAAGAAAGCGTGGAGAGAGGGTAACCCGACTCCCCTACCCCCCTCCCCACCAGCCTGCAGAGGCGAGGGGTAGCGGGGAAGGAGGGCCTCTGCTCTATCCTCCCAGGTATCTAACCCTCCCTGGGCAGCTGTCAGCTTCCATTTGCATGAATGAAGACTGTGGTCAATTGGTACCTGGGAGAGAACAAAGCAGGAAATAAAAGGGGCTGTCACTTACTCAAATCCAAAGCTCATCAAGTCTAACTAAAGGGAGTGCCACATTCTGTGTCCCCAGTTTAGAGAGAGGGATTTGCTGGCCGGGCCCCGACGCCCCTCCCCCTCGCTGACACTGACAAAGGATCTGGTTCTCACTGAACCTGCTTCTCTTGTGACTGTTTCTAGTCTCCAAAGGGACTGTATTTATATTTTTAATTATCTGCTTTTTACAGCAATTTTTTAAAGTATTATGATGACTTGCATTTGGTAAGAAAAAAAGAGCTAAACAAACAATGAAAAGCCTCCCCCCAACCTTGGTCTCCTGGAATCTCAGTCTCTCAGCCATTCCAGGGGCTTCACTGTGGCCGGGGGCTTCACACCACTCACAGCCATCCACTGCCCCCAGCCCCCAACTTCAGCAGAGCTGGCAAGCTCTCGTCTGCATTCAGCAGCATCCCGGGTGTATACCTTGTGCTTGGCACTGTGCTAAGGCTTTGCAAAATGGACTTTCCACAAATTGGTTGAAAGAAAAAGAAAATAAGCCATGTTGAACCGTTTCCAGAATGTAAAGGGTTACAAAACCCTTTGCATACACCCAGAATTTAAAAAAAAAAAAAAACAGGAAGGAAATATACTAAAACATTAAATGATAAAACTACTTAGAAGGATTATGGATGACTTTTAGTTTCAATTTTACACTTTTCCTCTATTTTCCAAATTTCACATAAATAAGCATAAAGTATTTTTATCATCAGAAATGAATCCATTCACACATGCATACACATTCGTCTCCCCACCAGCCTGGCAGGGCCATCATTTTTCATGCATTTTGTCTTTGCAGGAACTGATTTACATTTTTAAGTGCTTTACAGCTGATAAAGTGCTTTGAAAACAGAAAAACTAACCGGAGTCAATGATGCTCCTGAGACTAATCCTGGTGTCACTGCCCAAAGCTCTATGAGAAACTGTAACACACTAAACTATCCCTCACCCTGATCTCTGGTCCGTCACCCATCAGGCTTTCTGCAGCCGGCAGGCCCTTGCCCTCTGCAATGTGCTTTCCCTGTCCTACACAGAGCACTTCCACTAACACGGTGCATGCAGTTAGGAGAGCAGAGAGCATTCCCCTCACAGAAGAGGACGCTGAAGTCAGGCGTGTGGCTTGTTCAGTGTGGCTAGCACTCAGATGCTACTACTCTCAGGTGGGACATAAGCCAGTGCTACCTAGCAGGGGTGAGGTCACCATTCCAACTAATTTACATCTACGGGGCATTTTGTGGAATGCCATGTCACTCTTACAACACAGACATTTTTATAGCAATATGTAAGTATCTAGGCATCTCTTATTTTCTGTAATCCCACAAGGCACATTATTGTATCATCATCTTACAGGTGAGAAACCAAACCTCACAGACAAACTCAGTGTCACAGGCTTGTTATCCGGCCAAGCCCCAGCTTCTATTGCTTCTCCAGAGCCAACCCCTACCCACACCCAACTTCCTGCCCCCCAGATGGCTCCTACCTACCAGAATGATGTGCACAGATGTCCTCAACCAACCCAAAAAGGTCCTAGACTTCTGCTATTTCCAATCTGATAGCAGTGATACCACAGTAGGGTCACTTGCTTGGGATCAAATCTGGGCTCTACTATCTAACATCTCTGCAACCTTAAGCAAACGACACAAACATTTTTTTTTTTTTTTTTTTTTTTGAGGCGGAGTCTCGCTCTGTCGCCCGGACTGGAGTGCAGTGGCCGGATCTCAGCTCACTGCAAGCTCTGCCCCTGGGTTTACGCCGTTCTCCTGCCTCAGCCTCCCAAGTAGCTGGGACTACAGGTGCCCGCCACCTCGCCCGGCTAGTTTTGTATTTTAGTAGAGACGGGGTTTCACCGTGTTAGCCAGGATGGTCTCGATCTCCTGACCTCGTGATCCGCCCGTCTCGGCCTCCCAAAGTGCTGGGATTACAGGCTTGAGCCACCGCGCCCGGCCGACACAAACATTTTTGAAGCCCCTGTTTCCACCGATAAAAATGGGAAAATACAGCCGGGTGAGGTGGCTCACGCGTGTGATCCTAGCACTTTGGGGAACCGAGGTGGGAGGACTGCTTGAGCCCAGCAGCTCAAGACCTGGGCCACAACATGAGACCCTGTCTCTACAAAGAATTTAAAAATAAAAATAAATGAGAAAATAATAGACGGTCCCTGCTCACCTGCTTGTTTTCTGCATTCATTAAGACAATATATGTAAAGTTTACCACGGTGACTATTATAGAAGGCAGTGTTCCTTAAATGTTCACCACTATTATTACTATTAATATCATCACCACCACCATCAGCACAATGCAGACAGAACCCAGCACACAGGCACGTGTGGTTAATGCCAGACAAAAGGCTTCCATGTTCATCTTCTCATTCAGTTTCTCATGACAATCCTGTGAGGCTGGCAGGGCAGAAATTAGGGCCCACATTTTAAAGACCAGGCAGCTGAGGCTCAGAAAAGTGACTTCCCCATACGCACATAGTAGTGGCCAGGACTCAAGTCCACAGCATCCACCTCCCAAATCCTAGGCTCTTCCTGCTTCCCATGCCACCTTCTCTCCCACAGAAGGTACCGTGGGTTCACAATGGAATTGTCTGGCCTGAGCAATGCCAGTGAGATAGAGTGTTTTGTTGGGTTGCAGGCTCAGCCATCACCTGGTAGGCAGAGTCATTTCACCTTTGTAGGTCTCCGTTTCTTCATCAATATCACCTGCTCATCCTCTCCCTCTCTACCCAGGGCTACCATGAGGATAATGAGTAGGAAGTAGCTGTGAAGAACATAATAATGTTCATCTGATCTCACCCCTGCTTGAACCTGATGGCCCACAAGCAAGAAGCAGAGGCCTGGGTTCTCTCCTGGGCGAGGCTGAGCAGCCCTCACCAAGAAGGAATCCACAGTCCAGAGCCTTGCTTGAGCCACAAGTGACTCTCAGGTCAATCCAAACCACTCAACACCTCCAATCCAGCCAGCCTAGGTTCCACTGGGACCCATAACACAATGGCTGCAAAAGCCAAACAGACCTGGCTCCCACTGCAAAGGAACCTTGCAGTGGATCCTAATCCAGAAAGACACTGAGCATGTTCGAAAGACGATGGGGCCAGGAAAGCTGGGATTGGAGCCCGACTTCCCCACAGAGTAGCTGGGGCATCATCTCGCCATTTTTTTTTTTTTTTTTTTTTTTGGACAGAGTCTCACTCCGTTGCCCAGGCTGGTGTGCAGTGGCATGATCTCGGCTCACTGCAACCTCCAACCTCCACCAGGTTCAAGTGATTCTCCTGCCTCGGCCTCCCGAGTAGCTGGGATTACAGGTACACGCTACCAGGCTCGGCTAATTTCACCATGCTGGCCACGCTGCTCTCGAACTCCTAACCTCAAGTGATCCACCTGCCTCGGCCTCCCAAAATGCTGGAATTACCACCATGCCTGGCCCTCACCATTATTTTTAAAATTTAGTTATACCCAGCTCCATCCCACCAAGTATATGTGGTGGTTTAGAATAATACAAATAACACAAAAGAGTAAAACAAACCGTCAAGAGAACCAGGCAAGGCAAAAATGAGTATAGAGAAAATAATAAAGCGGGATGGGGGGTGGAGGGTTGGGGTAAGATCGGCACATAGAAATGCGTGCCATATGGTCCCTTCCTGCGGAAGTGTCAAGATGGGCCACAAATCTAGCTCTCAGGTGCTTAGTAACCAAAGCCAAAGGAAAACATGATGAGCCACATGCTTCTTGGTGCCCATAACACAGAAAACAAACCAGTTGTTCCAGAGCAATACATCTTTCCCGGCCTGATTCAGAGCCTCAGAGAAACTTCCCCATCGGGCCTTCATAAAGGGACACAGTGATAGAGCAGCGAAGGTCTGCAGTATCCCCACCGCAGACTCCAATTTCTCTTGCAGAAATTCCTTATTTCACCACCTCCCTTGCAATTTGATGACCTAATCCAAAAAGGACAATTCAGCCACCAAAGTCGCCAAGTTTCTTTACCCCTAGAGCTCAGTTACCTAATCTTTAAAATGGTCCATCTGGCCTGGGACAGTGGTTCATGCCTGTAATCCCACCACTTTGGGAGGCCAAGGCGGGCAGATCACCTGAGGTCAGGAGCTCGAGACCAGCCTGGCCAACAAGATGAAACCCCATCTCTACTAAAAATACAAAAAAATTAGCCGGGCATGGTGGTGCGCGCCTGTAATCCCAGCTACTCGACAGGCTGAGGTAGGAGAATCGCTTGAACCTGATGGAGGCTGCAGGTTGCAGTGAGCCAAGATTGCACCACTGCACTCCAGCCTGGGTGACAAGAGTGAAACACTGTCATAAAATAAAATAGAATAAAATAAAATAAAATAGTCCATCTACCTCACCAGGCGGTTGTGAGGTTAAAGCAGATAATGTGTGGTAACTCACATGCCTAATACATAGTAGGTGCTCCATAAAAAGGAGTTCATCATTTCTGCTAGAACGGAAGTTCTTGAAAGCAGGGATCTTGGTTGGAGGTGGTCACTGCTGTATCCCATGCACCTAGAGCAGTCACTAGCACATAACAGATGCTCAACAAATACTTATTGAATACATGAATTTTCTACAGCAGGTTCCTAAAAGCATTAGTCTCATGAGATGCTTCTAAAAAGAGACAGCTGTAGAGTAAAACAAAAATCGAGGGAAAACAAGGGTTTTATATCCCGTTCCCTCTGAAAGAGTTACCAACATATTTAAGTTTCTTCTAAGTCCTGCAGGAAAGACATCAATTTGATTTTGTTCAGGCCAGAGTTCTCCAAACTTGCTTAACCACAATACCTCCCCTTTTTCTCACACAGAAGGAAGGACAGACCCACACTCATTCTTATGATCCCAGGGGACTCTAAATGATCCTAAGAAGGAAAGGGGCCACTACCCCACAGAGAGATAGTCCCAAAACAGCAAAGGAACGAAGAGCATCCACACTCTTCACGTCAATCCCCTCCATCACCACCACCTACTAACTCTGGAACACATCATGTTTCTAAAAATCAAACAGATCCTTCAGACCTAAACAGCTGGCTTCGCCCGAACAGATGGACACTCTGGTTGCCCCTGCACATTCCAGAACCCACCTGCTCTGTCCAACTTCAGCAAAGCCAACTCCCAGCCTCCTAGTTCAGGGCCACGTGAAGACCCAAGTAAAGGCCAGATCCCAGAGGCTGGGGCCAGTGGAAGGTCCTCATCACTGCTGGGAGGGCAGCACTTTCTTTGAAGTGGGTAGGGGAGGAGGGATCTGGGTGCATGTCCCCGAGTCCCCGGGTGGCCGCCCACAGGGCGCATCACGTGGTTCTGCTTGGCTCACTAAGCCAGGAGGCTCCTGGCAACAGCTCCCTAGTTGTGCTCACTGCTTACTTACCCACGCAGCCCTGAGCTGCCCCACTGCCCCGCCTCTGCAGGTTGATGCTACCACCCCAACTCCCAGAGAGCCAGCAAGCAGGCAGGCGGTCAGGCCACCCAAATGACAAGCACCCACTCCCCCACGAGAAGCAAGGTTCTCCTGAGCATACCACAGAGCTTCCCTAGGCAGAAAATGTTTAACAAGTGTTTACTGAGCACTTCCGGGAGGCCAGGCCTCATCTCCCCCACCGGCCCTCAGATCCCGAGGCCCATTCAGTCATCTGAGTCTACCTAGTACCAGCACTGGCTCCTGCAGGGAACAGGTTCTGATAGACCACTGGCCTTGACCTCTGACCCTTGTATGCTGCTGCACTCCAAGCCTGTGGTCCATGCCCGGTATGGCATCTACACAGCCACCAGATTCATGATCTTCCTAGTTCTAAATGTCCATTCCATGTGTTTGAAAGAAAATAAGGGGCCTGGGGGCGAACATGAGCCCAAATGGAATTTAACATCACCTGTTTGTTACCCTCAGTCCCGTGGGGCTTGGCAACTTGAATGCAACATTTTTTTTTTTTTTTTTTTTGAGACCGAGTCTCGCTCTGTTACCCAGGCTGGAGTGCAGCGACGTGATTTCGGCCCACTGCAACCTCCGCCACCTAGTTCAAGAAATTCTCCTGTCTCCACCTCCCGAGTAGCTGAAATTACAGGCACACACCACCACACCAGGCTAATTTTTGTATTTTTAGTACAGATGGGGTTTCACGATGTTGGCCAGGCTGGCCTCAAACTCCTGACTTCAGGTGATCCACCTGCCTCAGTCTCCCAAAGTGCTGGGATTACTGGCATGAGTCACCATGCCCAAATTTGAACTATATACTTTTTAAATGGGTGAATTTTATTGTATGTGAATTATATCTCAGTAAAGCTGGTATTTTTTAAATTGCCATCAAAAATATACAACATTTTAATGCCTGGGCTAAGTGCCAGGATATGAAGATGGATGAGAGCTCTGAAACCTCTCTCAAGGGGCTCATCCTGGAGGGCTCTTCTCCCAAGGCCCCTCCAGAAACACCTTTCCCTTCCCAGCTCCACCAGTCGCACCAGGGTCGCTCTTGCCTCCTGGAACATCGTTCCTCAAAGGTTACACTTGCTGTGTAAAAGACAGAGCAGGTGCCCCTCTCCTCCCTGACTAGATCATGAGTTCCTGGACTCTGGGGACACTGCCCTCCACATTTCCTCCCCTGGTGCTTATTAGCATAGGACTTGGCACAGAGCAGGTGCTCAGGGAAATCCTGCTGAATGAATAGGCATGGCTGGCAGCACTTTGGACGACTAGAATATGGTATAAGACCTTCTGACACGGCCTCCCAAATGCCAACCTTGAAAACATGACCTTGGGGCTGTGGCTCAATTCAATGAGCACCACTTAGAGGGAGGGTGTGGGTCAAAACGAGCTGATCTGCAAGGCTGCCACGAGCCAAGCACTCACAAAACAAAAGTGAAAAGAAAACTAGGGCAGTGACTAGCACTGCACTCACCCCAGAACACCCACTTCACAGGTCGCTCACACTGTGCCCCCAAGTGTGAACTCATAGGACTCCCCACAAAAAACCACCCAAACTATAAAATATGTGTAAATGGAAACCTCCGTACTCCATCATGTCAACAGAGCAGACCTAAATCTTCCTCACTGCACTCTTCAGTGCTCTCTCCTTGAATACGTTTTTTTAAAAACTGAGGCGGGGCACAGTGGCTCACACCTATAATGTCAGCACTTTGGGAGGCCAAGATGGGAGAATCACCTGAGCCCAGGAGTTCACGATCAGCCTGGCAATAGTGTGACCTCATCTCTACAAAAATAAATTTTTTTAATTAGCCAGATGTGGTGACATGTGCCTGTGATCCCAGATACTTGGGAGGCTGAGGTGGGAGGATCACTCAAAGCCAGGGAGTTTGAGGCTGCAGTGGGTGTGGTGTGTTTGTGCTACTGCACCCCAGCCTGGGCAACAGAGCAAGATCCTGTCCCAAAAAGAAAAAGTAAAAGAAAAAAGGGTGCCAGACACTTAGTGAGCATCACATGTGTGAATTTAGAAAGGAGGAAGAGGAGGCAGCATTCTCCTTCAAACAGGGCAGGTGCTCATGGTCTGCCAGAGTCCCCCAAACTCTCTACTGCCTTATTAACACCAATCACAAAAGAGTGGCCCATTATATTCTGAGCCACACCTCTGTTTAATAAGAATAAGGCAAGAGAAAACACTTGGGACACTCTGAGCCCCTGATCGGCATTACTTTCTTAAGTGACTCCACTCAAGAGTACCCATCTAGTAAGTGGTAAGCCCAGAAACAGAGCCCAGGCCACCTCCTGCCTCCAAGTCCAGCTCCTATCTTACCATCAGCACAACACAGGAGGCCTTGTGCACATACATTATTGCTGCACAGGCTTGATCTGGATGGATCTCTCTTATAAACAGGCATACAGAGCCCCGAGCTATGAAAGGTACCAAAACTAATCAAGTCTTATAGATTAAATGTCTTACAAAGTGTGGTGACTCCTGCATGACAATGAAAGCTGAAAGGCAGATTATGCCAATGTTTATCTCTGCCTTTGCCCAGGGTCCCTGGTCCCTGAACAGGCAGTAGGCACCACCACTGACCTCTGTCCTGCCCACCTCCTAGAACAGTGCACCCACCCTGCTCACCAAACCCCACTCTTTATTTAAAGACCCAACTTGCTGGGAGGGACAGTGTGCACCTGTAATCACAGCTACTCAGTTGGCTGAAGCAGAAGGATCACTGGGGCTCAGGAGTTCAAGTCCAGCCTGAGCCACACAGAAAAACCCTGTCTCCAAAATAATAATAATAATAGACCAGGCGCGGTGGCTCACACCTGTATGTCCAGCACTTTGGGAGGCCGAGGCAGGTGGATCACCTGAGGTCAGGAGTTCGAGACCATCCTGGCCAACATGGTGAAACCTCATCTCTACTAAAAATACAAAAATTACCTGGGTGTGGTGGCGTGCCTATAATCCCAGCTACTTGAGAAGCTAACACAGGAGAATTGCTTGAACCCAGGAGGCAGAGGTTGCAGTAAGCCAAGATCATACCACTGCACTCCCAGACTGGGTGACAGCAAGACTGCGCCTCAAAAAATAATAATAATAATAATAAAAGCCTAACTCAGGTCCCATGTCTTCAATTCATTCAACAAATTACTGAACACCTAATGGGCCATGCAGTGGTTCACACCTGCAATCCCAGCACTTTGGGAGGCTGAGACGGGTGGATCACTTGAGGTCAGGAGTTTGAGACCAACCTGGCCAACATGGCGAAACCCTATCTCTACTAAAAATATAAAAAATTAGCCGGGCGTGGTGGCACGTGCCTGTAATCCCAGTTACTCGGGAGGCTGAGGCAGGAGGACTGCTTGAACCTGGGAGTGGGAGGTTGCAGTGAGCCAAGATCGCACCACTGCTCTCCAGCCTGGGTGACAGAGCTAGACTCTGTCTCAAAAAAAAAAAAAAAAAAATTACTGAGCACCTACTGGGTTGCCAGGCCCTATGACACGATGTCCTCAGGGAACCCAGTCTATTTAGGGAGACAGAGGAACAAGAGTTACTCCATCACATGCAAGGGCCTAGCAGCAAGAAAGGGTGTGGCACACCAGAGTGACTGTAAGAAATTTGGGATGGGGAGTCCCCAGAGTACGTATGTCCAGAAACGCTGCACTACGTGCCAACCCAAATAACTCAACGGTATCCAACAGGTATAGGGGGCCTTGATGGCACAAAGCAGTAGATGATTTGGTTGGTCTGATCAGAGCCACAGCACCTGACGCCCAGAGATCTCATTTAATTCTCACAACAACCCAAAGAGATAAGGTACTAGTCCTACTTAACAGCGGGGAAGCCTGAACTTGGAAAGATTCAGCGACTTGCCCAGGGGCACACAGCAGTTATGTGGCAGAGCCCAGACTTGGCCCAGCTCAGCCTAAATTGCTTTTCAAGCACCACATTATAGTGCACCACATATCCATATAAAGCATGGCTTCAAGTCTGAGGTCTGTTTGTTTGACCAATTTTTTTTTTTTTTTTTTTTTTTTTTTTTTTTTGAGATAGAGTCTCGCTCTATTGCCCAGGTTGGAGTGCAGTGGCACAATCTCAGCTCACTACACCCTCCGCCTCTCAGGGTCAAGTGATTCTCCTGGCTCAGCCCCCTGAGTAGCTGGGATTACAGGCATGAACCACCACACCCAGCTAGTTTTTGTATGTTTAGTAGAGATGGGGTCTCGCCATACTGGCGAGACTTATCTCGAATTCCTGACCTCCAACGATCCACCTGCCTCGGCCTCCCAAAATGCTGGGATTACAGGTGTGGGCCACTGTGCCCAGCCTGTTTGACCGAATTAGGTTTATACTTTACTTTGAAGCTCACATCTTTAAATTTCTTATATCATAAACATCCTAGTATATCATGGAACATTTTTTTCCATGCATTGGTAATGACTGCATAGCAGTCCACAATTTCAGCAATCCTCCACCGCTCAACACTTTGGTTGTTTCCAACACATGGCTTCTTGTTTTTATTTAACAGACCATCCCACACATGGTTCATCCCATTGTGTCCTCACAGGGGGAAACCCTGCAACGCTGATACCACCCATTGTGAGACTTATCTTACGCAAGGATGAGTAAGACAATGACTTTCAACGAAATATCAGCAAGTTTTATTATAGGCTACTTTCCTTTCCCAACCCACCCCCCAGTTCTGCTAACAATAATTCATTTGGTTACTGGGTTGATTTCTCTATTAGACGCAAACGAAATAAACTAGGGTGTGGCCAGGCATGGTGGCTCACGACAGTAATCCTAGCACTTTGGGAAGCTGAGTTGGGTGGATCACCTGAGGTCAGGAGTTCTAGACCAGCCTGGCCAACATGGCGAAACCATACCTCTTCTAAAAATACAAAAATTAGCCGGGCGTGGTGGCGCATGCCTGTGATCCCAGCTATTGGGAGACTGAGGCAAGGAGAATCGCTTGAACCTGGGAGGCGGAGGTTGCAGTGAGCCAAGACTGTGCCATTGCACTCCAGCCTGGGCAACAAGAGCCAAACTTCAACTCAAAAAAAATAATAAATAAATAAATTGGGGTGAAAGGTGTGGAACATCTGACAGCAAATATCCCTAAGGGTCCAGGCATGGGCTCAGCTTCCCCTCAAAACATTCCAGAGTTCCACCTTCAACTCTTCCCCAAAGGTAACAGATTTTCCTCCAGCAGATCACCTGGTACATGTCAGAACTCAACCCTAAAAGCCCAATTCAGCCTCCATTAAAAACAGGTCAAAAATAAGTATGTTACTGAATATCCTGTGAGCTCACTACTGGATCTTTAGTGTCGGGAAGAAGAGGGCAGAAAGAACAAGGAACTGGAGCCAGGAACCTGGGCTCACAGTGATACTAGCTGTGTGGTCTTGGGCAAGTCACTTCCCCTCTCTGGGCCTTGGTTTCAACATCTCTAAAGTAACTGTTTGCATTCGATGACCCTCAATGACCCTTCCTGCTCTGGGCCTGACCAGTTTTATAAGTGACCAGTGACCGTACATCATGATGTCAACTCACAAGTACAGCCCCTACCAGCTTGCTGCTGCCTGGAGGGAAGACAGCAGGAACCCACAGAAGAAAAAGGCCTCGGCCGGGCGCAGTGGCTCACACCTGTAATCCCAGCACTCTGGGAGGCAGGCAGATCACTTGAGGTCTGGAGTTCAAGATCACCCCGGCCAACATGGCAAAACCCCATCTCTGCTAAAAATACAAAAATTAGCCACGTGTGGTGGCACACGCTTGTAATCCCAGGAGCCAGGTGTGGTGGCGCACGCTTGTAATCCCAGGAGCCAGGTGTGGTGGCGCACGCTTGTAATCCCAGGAGGCTGAGGCACAAGAATCGCTTGAACCTGGGAGGCGGAGGTTGCGCCAAGATTGCATCACTGCACTACAGCCTGGGCGACAGAGTGAGAAAAAAGAAAAGAAAAAGGTCTCACACCCAGGTCCCCTACGGAGCCATCGGTCAGAGTAAAGGGGGACACATCAGACGGCTTATTTGGGAGTATGGGTAGAATTCTGATTTCACATTTGAAAAATCATCTAACCTTTATCACATATGCCTAGCTTCATATTAAGACGAAGGTATTCATTTCATTAAAAAAAAAAATGACTGATTCATAACAAGCCAGCAAAATAGAGTCAGAACAAGAGCAAGTCATCACGATACCAATGCCAAAGGGGAGGTTTCTGTCTTTATTTTCTAACTGGCAATGACAAGCTCTTTACAAAACCCAGGCAAGCTGCAAGTCAGTGATAAAGGGGACAGTCGGCCTTGCCACTTGAACAGAGACAGGCCCAGATAGGCAAGGACACTGGGTGACCTCTAAGACCCAGAAAGGCCTCACTAGTTTTAAGGTAATGCCCAGCAGGAATGAGGGAGGGGTGTGCCACGGGATGGAAGGGGGCTGCTGACGCTGTGTGGGTCAATACCAGACTCTTCTCAGAAACAAAGGCTCAAATTTAAGTATGTACTAGGAAAACCTGACAGTCTCTGGATTACAACCAGCTCATCGGCCTCCAGGTGGGAGTTTTTGCATGGTTCAGAGCTCCCCTCAATGGGCAGGGATGTCCATCCAGATGATCAGGCTACCTCGTCTCACACCTGCCTGCACCTGCTGCGTATCCCTCCCTGCCCCTAGATTATGAGCTCTGCAGGTTCTAGCAGGTTCTGCCCTCCTTTCCCACTCCACCTCTCTCGCCCCCATCCTCTCCCTATCTCTCTCTCTCCCTCTCTCCCTCCCCAATCACCCTTGAGAGAGGCAGGAAGCCAGAAGAGCCCCAGGTTCCAGATGAGGAAAGTGATGCTCAAAAGAGATAAGATCAGCCCAAGGTCACACAGGCCGCATCAAGAGTCCAACCCACTCTCCTAACTCCAAGTCTTCTTTCTCCCATCACATCTTCACAGCGGTCCTGTGGGTGCTGCCTCTGAAACATCTCCTCTTATCCCACAACCACTCAACCTATCCCATCCAGGTCCAGCCTGCTGCCTCTCTCCAGCACCACACAGCCTCTGGGCCCCTCCCAGCCAAGACCACTGCAATCGCCTGGCCCAGCAGCGGCAGGTGGCTGCAAGCTGGCTAAGAGCTGGACAGGGCTGTGATCTGCCATTGCCTAGCTGTGTAGCTTACTGAACCTCACTGAGCCTGAGTGCCCTCATCTGTAAAAAGGGGATAATAACCCTGTCTCAGACAGTCCCTTAAAAGAAAGGAAGCAGATAAAGCTTGCTCTAAACCGGGCCCAGTAAGGGCAGACACACACACAGGCTCCTCACAGTCCACCCCGCCCAAAGGCTCCAAACACCACTCCCCAGTTCAAAATCCTCCCACACTGAAAACCCATGGCCACACAAACACTGGTAGACAAATGTTCATAGCAGTGTCACTCAAAATAGCTATAAAGTAGAAATGACCCAAATGACCACCAACTCATAAAAGGATAAACACACATGGTATCTCTCTGGGACGAAATATCATTCAGCCATAAAAGAAGAACAAAGCAGTGATACCTGCCCCAATATGGACGGACCTTGAAAACATTATGCTAGGTGAAATAGCCAGAATCAAAAGGACACACAGTGTATGATTCTACTCACATGAAACACACAGAACAGGTAAAATCACAGAAACAGAAAGCAAATTGGTGGTTGCCAGGAGATGGGGGAGGGAGAAAACAGGAGTGAGCACTCGTGGGCATGGGGTTTCTTTTGTGAGTAATGAAAATATTCTGGAACTAGACAGCAGTGATGGTTGCATAATTCTGAATATACTAAAAACAACTGAACTGTATGTTTTTGTATTTTTTTAATATGGAGTCTCACTCTGTCATCCAGGCTGGAGTGCAGTGGCCTGAACTCTGCTCACTGCAACCTCCACCTCCCAGACTCAAGCGATTCTCCAGCCACAGCCTCCCAAGCAGGTGGGATTACAGGCATGTGCCACCACGGCCGGCTAATTTTTGTATTTTTAGTAGAGATGGGGTTTCACCATGTTGGCCATGCTGATCTTGAACTCCTGACTTCAAGTGATCCACCCTTCAGCCTCCCAAAGTGCTGGGATTACAGGCATGAGCCACTGCACCCAACTTTGAACTGCATACTTTTTAAATGGGTGAATTTTACTGTATGGGAATTATATATCAACAAAGCTGGTATTTTTTATATTGCCATCAAAAATACAACAAAACAATAAAATGATTAATATTTACAACATGAAAAGAAAATCCTTCCATGAAACCTCATTCTCTACAAGATAGAGTCTAAATCACTCAGGCATCCTCTAAGTCCAGCCCCAGCCTACCTTGCCACAAACACCCTGCATTTGCCCAGCAAGACCCCTCACTGTACCCCAAATGAGTCTTCCCTACTGCAGGCCTGGGCTCCTAACATTCACCCCTAGAGCAGCAACAGTTACTCACTTGGCCTGATTCTTGTCTCAAGTCCTGGTTGTTCCTTTGAGGCCTGCACTGCCTATGACTTGAAACTCTCTGACCAGCCCATCTATCTCCCCAACTAAGCTGGAGCCTCCTTTAAGGAAAGATACCTGGATGGGCCGGGCGCGGTGGCTCAAGCCTGTAATCCCAGCACTTTGGGAGGCCAAGACGGGCGGATCACGAGGTCAGGAGATCGAGACCATCCTGGCTAACCTGGTGAAACCCCGTCTCTACTAAAAATTACAAAAAACTGGCCGGGCGAGGTGGCGGGCACCTGTAGTCCTAGCTACTCAGGAGGCTGAGGCAGGAGAATGGCGTAAACCCGGGAGGTGGAGCTTGCAGTGAGCTGAGATCCGGCCACTGCACTCCAGCCTGGGCGACAGAGCGAGACTCCGTCTCAAAAAAAAAAAAAAAAAGGGGAAAGATACCTGGACCAGCCTGTTTTCCTCCTCTCCTGTCCCCTCCCCACTCCTCAGGACAACAGTAACAATAGCTGTCACCTACGACTTCCTGTATGCGAAATCCTTGACCAAATGAGGTCCTTAATTCTGACAGCGGCCCACTATCAACCCAATTTACAAGTAAAGAAACTAAGGTGTGAAGTGAAGAAAGGGTAGGGAGGAAGCAGGGGGAGGAATTTGATCAAGGTATCGGTGCAAGACGCAAAGCTAGGGATTGAACTCAACATTCTCTTCCCAAGGTGCTAGCACACACTGCCTTCCTAAGATATAACCAGGAATGTGTAGACAGCTAGTAGGTGTCAGTCATATTTCATTCTGCAAGTGTTCATCCAACAATCACATGAGAGCTAAAATATAGCTCTAAAAATAAAATGAGCGCACCTGATGACCTCTGCAGTCAGGTTATATACAACTAGGCTCAGCTGGTTTCTGGCTACAGTTAATTAAGAGTTTTTCCGGGTACCACCAGACAAGAGCAGATTTCAGTATAAAACATAAGCAATTATTTGACATTTTCCCTGAGCATTAAAAAAATGAAATTTTTTTTTAAAAAAGGATCACAGAAAACACGCACTATGTGAGTCACACAGACAAAAAGTGGTGTGAGGCAGCCACCATGCAGCCCAGTCAGCATGTGTGCAAATGCAAATATTAAATTTAAAACCTTGGCTGGGTGCGGTGGCTCACGCCTGTAATCCCAGCATTTTGAGGAGCCAAGACAGGTGGATCATATGAGGTCAGGAGTTCGAGACCAGTCTGGACAACATAATGAAACCCCATCTTTACTAAAAATACAAATATTAGCTGGGCGTGGTGGCGGGCACCTATAATCCCAGCTATTCGCAAGGCTGAGGCAGGAGAATCGCTTGAACCTGGGAGGCAGACGTTGCAGTGAACCAAGATCGTGCCACAGCACTCCAGCCTGGGAGACAAGCAAAACTCTGTCTCAAATAAATAACTAAATAAATAAACTTAAAATCTTTTTTTTTTTTTAATGATAATACCCAGTGCTGGGATGGACGTAATGAAACAGGCAATTGCTTATCTTCTAACAGCAATGAAACGACGAATTCCTTTTGGAATGTTATTAAGCAAGTGGTATGTGTCTAATATCAGAAAGATATCTGGAAATTAATCCTGAAGAATTTCTGCTTCACAGAAAATGCTGTATTCATGAAGATATTGGTCCTTGCACCACTTGTAACGGTGAAAAAGTCGCTACTGCCTAAATCTCTAAATACGAAAAAGGCTAAATGGATTATAGGACATCCACTTCATGCAGTATTCTGTAGCTATTAAACATTATGGTTTATGTTATCCATGTATTAACATGGAAAAAATAAAAAGTTCTCTTTATTTAGCCTTTCAGCATTAAAGGATCTGAAACTATCCCCGCTCTGTGATTATAATGATTTTAAACAAGAAGCCACCTGGAATAAATCGTACTTGTAACTACTTTGAAATTATAATATTTTGTGATGGGGATAAAGGGCTTTTTTTTTTTTTTTCCTTTCTCTAGTTTACATTTCCTTTAATGTTTTTTTACCACTGTTACCTAACTAGGAAAAAACAAATTTTTTTAAATGACCAAGCTCATTTTGAAGCTGCTCAGTGTCACATAAACACTGAGGCCTGCCTGCCCCAACTAAAGCAGCCACGTGAAATGCAGCTCCGGCTGCTTATTGTTCTGTTTATCAAAACAGGGCAAAGCCGCCCAGAAAACTCACCTCAGCAAGGTGACCTGACCTCAGGCCCATCACAGTCACAAATCTGCATTTCCAATAAAAAAATAATCCCAAAGAAGACAAGCACCCAGGTAACCAGTTATGGAAAAGCAAAGGATTGATGAGTTAGGGGTGAAAGGACAGTGAATTACTGTTTTTGTTTTTTTGTTTTCTTGGGGTTTTTGTACTGACCATAGTCACAATGCCTAGCACAAAGTAAGTGCTCAATAAGGATTTGAAGCAGAAAATGTTTTAAATGGGAAAATGCACTCATTTACCCATTTTAAAAATTTAAGGGAGTGAGTCCAGGCATGGTGGCTCATGCCTGTAAACCCAGCATTTTGGGAGGCTGAGGTGGGCAGATCACTTGAGGTCAGGAGTTCCAGACCATCCTGGCCAACATGGTGAAACCCCCTACTAAAATATAAAAATTAGCCAGGTGTGGCGGCAGGCTCCTGTAATCCCAGCTACTTGGGAGGCTGAGGCACGAGAATCACTTGAACCTGGGAAGCACAGGTTGCGGTGAGCCGAGATGGCGCCACCGCACTCCAGCCTGGGTAACAGAGCAAGACTCCATCTCAATAAAATAAAAATAAAAATAAAAATAAAACATTTTAAATGGGAAAATGTACTCATTTGCCCATTAAAAAAATTTAAGGGAGTGCCCACACTTCCTGAGCACCAAGGCCCAAAACACCATGCACACCTCTGACCTGAAAGTTGTACTCCCTTAGTTCTCATCAACAGAAGCTGTGTTTGGAAGTGAGCAGGCAGGAAATTGGTACTTTTGTCACCAACTTGAACAACAAAAGTCAGAAAACTTAAATGTCACCAGGACAGTAAATGTCAAAGGGGGAGGGGTAACGGTTTACCAAGTATCTCTGCACCACTCCCTGTTCCGGCGCCTGTGGGCATGATTTCATAAAGTCCTACCTAACACTCTGACTCTAGCACCAAGCTGCCTAGGCTTGAACTCTGACTCTCAACTGATTGGCTGTGTGGCCTCAGGCTGGTTGCTTAGCTTCTCTGCATCTCATTTTCCCCTCCTGTAAAATGAAAGCAAAAAGAGAAGAGACTTACCTCATTAGGGTGTTATGAGGATTCACACAGCCAATACACACAAAGCACTAGGTACAGTGTCTGGCACAAGCACAGCATCTGTCATTTACTTATTAGTATTGTGCTCACATTTTACAGCCAAGAAAAACAACCTCACAGAGGTTAGTAACGTCCCAAGATCACACAGCTTAATAAGAAGCAATGCTATGATTCAAACCCAAATCAAAGGATCTGTGCTCTTTTTATCAGAGCAAGCTAAACCCCACCTGCAGGATTATTATGATCTCCACCCCAAACACACACGCACACACAATTTATGGCTGTCACTGCAAAAGGTAAGAATATTATGAGATAAGAAGTGATATGGGGCCAGGTACAATGGCTCTCGCCTGTAATCCCACCACTTTGGGATTACAGGCAGGCAGATCACTTAAGTCCAGGAGTTCAAGACCAGCCTGGCAAACAAGGCGAAACCTCGTTTCTACAAAAACACAAAAATTAGCTAGGTGTAATGGCATGCGCCTGTAGTCCCAGCTACTGGGGAGGCTGGGGCACAAGAACTGCTTGAACCCGGGAGGCAGAGGTTGCAGTAAGCCAAGATCGTACCACTGCACTCGAGCCTGGGCGACAGAGTGAGACTCTGTCTCAAAATTTAAAAAAAAACAAAGTGATACAGGACTGGAAGAGGAAGTCCAGTCCGTTGTAACCTGTGGATAATACCAGCTCCCTGCGCATAATACCAGCTCCATGTCAGGAAGGTTCTTTCAATTCATTCACTAAGCAAGCATGCTTTTGAGGCACGCTCTGTCCTATACGTGAGAATATCAGACATACAGGGTCCCACCCCCCTGAACTCATAATCCAAGAGGTAGGGAGACAGACAGAAACAAGTAGGTGATAAGGATGGGAGGAAATGAAGGATGATGGGATAGAGGGACCTAAGTGATAAGAAGGAGCCAGGAGGATAGTACCAGGCCCCAGGGAGAGGGGCGGGGTAGTTCAAGTGTCTGTTGTACTAGAGCCAGGTGACTACAGTCTGTGAACAGGGAGTGGGTAGCCAGAATGAGATCGGAGGGTGGAGGGGAGGAAGGGGTCTGATCATCCTGATCTAAGGTTCAGAGTCTTGCAGGCCACTGTTTGGGTTTATACTAAGAGCGATATGAAGCCATGTAGGCTTTTAAGCAGTGGAATAACACAACTCAATTTACGGGAAAGAAGCAAGCCAGGAGAGATGGCTTGCACCAAAAATCCTAGCACTTTGGGAGGCCAAGGCGGGAGAATCGCTTGAGCCCAGGAGTTGGAGACCAGCTGTGGCAACAAAGTGAGACCTCCATCTCTACAAAAAAATATATATATATATTTAAAAATTACCCAGGACAGGCGGCACACATCTGTAGTCCCAGCTACTCAAGAGGGTAAGGTGGGAGGATCGCTTGAGCCCAGGAAGTAGAGGCTGCAAAGAGCTATGATCATACCACTGCACTCCAGCCTGGGCAACAGAACAAGACCCTATCTCAAAAACAACAAAAAAGGGCCGGACATACCAGCACTTTGGGAGGCCAAGGCAGGCAGATCACCTGAGGTCAGGAGTACAAGACCAGCCTGGCCAACATGGTGAAACCCCATCTCTCCTGAAAATACAAAAAATTTAGCCAGGTGTGGTGGCACAAGCCTGTAGTCCCAGATACTCAGGAGGCTGAGACAAGACAATCACTTGAGCCCAGAAGGTGGAGGTTGAAGTGAGCCAAGATAGCACCACTGCACTCTAGCCTGGGTGACAGAGCGAGACTCCGTCTCAAAAAAAAAAAAATCTCAGCATGAAAGTAAAAGAGACTAGCATATGGGTGGCATTTGCTAAAGGCCTTTTTACCCCTAGTTTTCCTTCTCCTTGTGCCACTAGCCCAACATAACCATAGACAATCGTGTTCTCCCTTTCTGGGTCTCTGTTTCCAAAGAGTTTTGGTCTCAGTGGTTCTCAACCCTGGCTACATATTAACAACACATGAGAAGCTTGGAAAATAAAACACCAATGGCGGCGAGAGGTGTCCATCCACCCAGATATCCAGAATCCACTGGTCTGGGGATGGAGCCTCCAATTGGTATTTTCCAAAAGCTTCTCAGGTGCAGCACCATTTGAGAAGAGCCCACTTAAAGGGGCTTCTAAGGCCTTTCTACCTCAGTAGTCTAAGTTCTAATTGGGAGAATTGCCAAAAGACAGAGTGTGCTCTTTGAGACAGTTCATCCTCACTGAAGACAATCAAGCAAAAACTACTTTGCTCAAAGATGCAACTCTATAATCAGACACTCTTAACAGATTCCTCCCAAAAGACATTTTTGTGGTTTAATGACTTGGGTGATCATCCAGTAAGCAAGCAAGTCTTGGTCCTCAGTGTCCTCAGCTGCAGCCAAAGACAGCAAATAAACAGCGTATGTGCCACTCCTTGCCTCTCTTGTGGCCATGGCAGACATCACTAATTGATCCCAGCATAGCCTTCTGCTGAGCCAGGACATCCCAAGTGATCTGAGAATCCCTTCTACACAGGGCCCAAGCATCACTCACTATCAATCATCTGAAGATGGACACAGACTGGAACCCATTTGTCTTTCCTAGCCTAATGTCCCTAAGGTATTTTCCAACTCTGACATTCTTTGAGGGGATGATCCTTTTAAACTTCTTACTAGCAATCATTAACTACCAAGTTGCACAGCAATGAGCTCAGCTGGCTTGAGGCTAGTCACACCATAAGATCACATGTTTCATCCCGGAGGAAGGCTCCTGCTGTATTTCCTGAACTTCAGACTCTTTGTCCTCTCTAGGTAACATCCCTCCCTTCCCTGGCAGCTGCACCTCCAACATGTATTTACCGAATAGGGCCTGAGATAGATTACTCAATTAGATCAGGGCAGACCTGTCCATATTCCTGGAAAAGCTCATCCAAGCAGGCGTCCTTTATGATCACTGGTAGCTGAAACAATAATAATGACAGCAGCTGGTGTGTACAGAGCACTTTCTGTATGCCAGGCACCTTGCCGGGGGCACTGCATACATTTTTTCATGGAATCTTGATCACAATCCTCTAAGGTATTTATTATCCCCATTTGGCACACAAGAAAATTCAAGCTTTGAAAGCTACTAAGTTGCTGCTCAACACAAAGCAATAGAAGCGAGATTACAGGAGAGCCACATACCTGGCCCTGGGCAAGTCCCTCCACCTCTCTGTGCCTCATCTCTAAAATGGGCGTGATGATTTTTTCAAGAACACAGTTTTGGGGCACATGTGGTAATTTAATACATTCACACAATTTGTAAAGATCAAATCAACGTACTTGGGATACGTATCACCGTAAATATTTGTCTTTGCTTTATGCTAGAACCAAATCGTTCTCTCCTAGCTATTTTGAAATATACAGTAGATTACTGTAAACTGCAGTCACCTTACTGATGTAGCTAACATGATGTCTTTAAAATGAACATAATAATTGTAAGGATAAAATGAGAGCCCAGCACACAGTATATGACAGTCCAGTGGATGTCTCAGAAAAACCTGACGAAATCTGGGTTACAAAAAAAAAAAAAAAATCAAGGATTGAAATTCTGACCAAGTCTACTCTACACTGTGCTAGGAGCTGTTTTTTGGCCTCACAAAGTGAAGTATTCTTGATAAGTTATGTGCACATCCCAGTTTTCAAAAAGCAAATCCTACCTCGCTCCACTCACCCTTGGCTGGCATCACCCTTGAGGTCAGTTTCTTCTCCTGCCTCTTTCCTGCTATTCTCAATGTCACTGGCTGGAAGGCATTCTCTCTCGTTTTACACCCTGAGGCCTCTAAACACTCTAAAAGCTGAAAATTGCTCCAGGGAGCTGGTGGGAGGGGGAACTTGGCAGTGAATCTCTTTGTAACGGGATCTCCCTTTGACAGGGCATATCAATTGTGTGGAAGGAACTTGGCCTCAAAGCTCCTAATAAAAGGTAAGCCTTTCCCTCAACTTCACATCCCTTGCAGCAGAGCTTAGCACCACACCATCAATCACATTAACACGGGGTTCCTTTCCCACCTGGACAGGAAAAGTATCAGCTACTCCCATTTTACAGAGTAGGGCTGAGGAGGAAGATGAGGCTGAAAACACTAGGAAGGAACTCAACACCTAGGTGCCCAGACTGCAGCACAAACTCCGCCACAGCATCCCAAAAAAGGACTCAGTGAATGAGAAGGGAGTCAATGTGAACCCTCTTTTGAGCTCTGGCAACCTGGATGTTTGTCACATGTGTAAACCTTGTTAGTTTAGACCTACGGTCTCACGGGGAGGAAATCAACTACCAGCATAAGGCTGATTCCATGAGAATGAGAGGACAGCCAGTCCCATCTAGTGAGACTGCCAGGGCATAGGCCATCCGCATCAGTACTTCAAAGCAAGTATTACCTACAGCAAGGGCAGTTTGCTCTTTAGGGGACATCTGCCAATATCTGGAGACATTTTCGTCTGTGGGGGAGGGGCGCTACTGGCACCTAGCAGGCAGACGCCAGGGAGGCTGCAGGACATCGTATGGTGCACACAGGACAACCTCCCAAAACAGCAAGTTATCCAGCCCAAAATGTCAATAGGGCTGAGATGGAGAAACCATGTTCTGGAGGAAAAGAAGTTGTCCTCACTCACCCCAACCACATGGTGGGATAGGTGCAAGGCCTAAGTCAAATTCCAGGGAAGAGCAAAGGCTAAGCATTCTATGTGCATCTTCCAAAAGACATCAAAAGGCTGGTCCCAAACTCTGTGGCCAGATAGAAGCTGAGGGTCCGAGTCTTACTCCACAACGCGTCCTCTTAAATAAGAGCTTCCACCCCCGCACCCCCATCTCCAACGATTTCTCTTCACACCATAGGATTTGGCGACTGCTCTACGCAACAATAGTCCCTGGCACTGAGGCTGACAGAAGTTGTTTGAACACCTTCAGGACAGGTCTCCCTGCACGCTGGGCACATGGCAACACTGGCCAGTGCTCTGCATCACTCTGCAGCCCCAAAGTCAGGAGATGTCGTGTTAACAAGGAGGGCTGAGGTGGGAGCAAATGTGCTCAGGCCTACTAAGTGCCATGATCTGGACGGAGTGCCTTACATGCCTTCCCCCATTTAAACCTAGTAACACAATGTCCTGGTTGTTACCACCCATTTTCCAGATGCAGTAACAGATTCTGAGAGGCTCAAGTCAAGGCAGATAGCAGGGTCACACAGCTATAGGGGACGAGCATGGAACTGGACACATGCTTCTGATGACACCAAAGCACATGCTCTTTCCCATGTTCCTCTTTTCTTTTCTTTTTTTTTTTTTTTTTTTTGAGACAGAGTTTCATTCTTGTTGCCCAGGCTGGAGTGCAATGGCGCGATCTCGGCTCACCACAACCTCTGCCTCCCGGGCTCAAGTGCTTCTCCCGCCTCAGCCTCCGAAGTAGCTGGGATTACAGGCGCATGCCACCGCACCCTGTTAATTTTTGTATTTTTAGTAGAGACAGGTTTCACCATGTTAGTTAGGCTGGTCCCGAACTCCTGACCTCGTGATCCGTTCACCTCAGCCTCCTTTCCAAGTGCTGGGACTACAGGCATAAGCCACTGCACCTGGCCCCCATGTTCCTCTTCTAATGGGACATCCTGAAGTCATGTCATCCACATGTGACTTCAATCTCTGTGAAATCCCAAATAATTCACAACAGGAGGGCCCACACCCCAACATGATACCATGATATCACTTAATCTGGGTCAGACAGCCTTCTTACCACCTTACAGCTCCAGGATCTAAAATCCAAGACAAAGACACTCTTGTTTTCTGTGGCTTTGGGAATCATTTCACTCCTGCTGCATTAGGGCTCTGAGCACCAAAGGTCAATAAGTCACCCATTCTCACAGGAAGACGGCCTTCCCACCTGTGAGACTGGCCCAAGTCCAGCTGTCCTTCCTGGAGACTCAGACACTCCCTGGCCTATGCAAACCCTCCCATCCAGCTCCCTTGTGCCTCAAAGGAAGCCCACAACTAGCTGGCAGAGGTTCTGAGCCTCAGTTTCCTTCCCTGTATCTACGTCACAGGATTAAATGAGTTAATATGTACGATGTGCTGACAACAGTTCATGATAAATATTCAACTGACGGTAGCTACTATTGTTACTTTTATTATTCAATGTATCTTAAGGCAATCACCAGATTATGTGTTCAGAGATCTAATCACAAAGTCAACTGAACAGGGCCTATCATGGCAAAAAAAAAAAATTTGGAAACAAACTAGAAGACTAATCACAGGACTTACTAGATAAATTAAGGTAGCTCCACATAATGGAATGGATGCAACAGCTAACAGTTATACAAAAGAAGAATATTTACTGACAAGGGGAAATGTTTGTAATATACTGTCAGTCCTTCACAGATTGCCATATACTGACCCTGAGAATAGCAAGGAGCGCTCTCACACCCCCAGAGGGTCTGCGGGGTAGAGATTTCTTTGTTGCGTACTGTACTGGTTGAAAAAAAATCCTGATGCAAATGTGGTATCTAGTCCATAATATGTCCATGTTTGTTTGCTTTCAAAAAACATTACAAAATAATTTCTACTGAGTAACAGTGACCCTCCAGCAAGATGCCTCCTTTTTATCCTGTGGCTTCCTGGGAGACATCCACCTCAATTGCTTTTTTTTATTTTATTTATTTATTTATTTATTTAGAGACAGAATCTCACTCTGCAGCCCAAGCTGAAGTTCAGTGGCACAATCTCGGTTCACTCCGTCTCCAGGACTCAAGCAATCTCTGCCTCCAGGGCTCAAGCGATTCTCGTGCCTCAGCCTCCAAGTAGCTGGGACTACAGGCGTGTGCCACCACTAATTTTCTGTATTTTAGTAGAGACAGGTTTCACCATGTTGCCCAGGGTGGTCTCTAACTCCTGAGCTCAGGTGATCCGCCTGCCTCGGCCTCCCAAGGTGCTGAGATTACAGGTATGAGCCACCACGCCCGGCCCACCTCAACTGTTAAAAAATAAAAGATGTAAGTTACAAAGCACATGTAGGAGGTTATCCTATTGTAGTATAAACAGACAGACAGAACATGCATTTAAAAAGACAAGGATCTCCCACCAAAAAGGTACCAGGAGTTAACTTGGGCTAGTGGAGATTACAGGTAATTTTGCTTTCTTTTATTTATCTGTATTTTCAATCTTATATTTTAACAAAATGGCCGGGTGTAGTGGCTCACGCCTGTAATCCCAGCACTTTGGGAGGCTAAGGCGGGCAGACTGCCTGAGCTCAGGAGTTGGCGACCAGCCTGGACAACATGGTGAAACCTCGTTTCTACTAAAATACAAAAAATTAGCCGCGTGTGACAGCCTGCGCCTATAGTCCCAGCTACTTGGGAGGCTGAGGCAGAACTGCTTGAACCCAGGGGGCCGAGATCCCTTCACTCTTCTCCAGCCTGGGCAACAGAGCAAGACTCCCTCTCAAAAAAAAAAAAAAAAAAAGATGAACTGATTCATGGCAGTTGAATTAACCTGGGGATCAGGATCCTTCAGCCAGTTGGGCTAACAATCTCCGGAAGGTTCATTCAGGCCCATGCAAATCAGTGTTGGAGCCTAGAGACAGCAGAGCCTAGAGGTCAGGCAGGGCTGAGCTGAGTCACCCACTATTCAGACCTCCCTCTCAGAGCCTCAGCTTCTGGATGGTGGTCATTAAGTTATCATTTAAACTATAGATGCAGGCCAGAAACAGTGGCTCACCCCTATAACCCCAGTACTTTGGGAGGCCAAGGTGGGAGGATCACTTGAGGTCAGGAGTTCAAGACCAGCCTGGCCAACATGATGAAACCCCATCGCCACTAAAAATACAAAAACTAGCTGGGTGTGGTGGTGCACATCTGTAATCCCAGCTTCTCGGGAGGCTGAAGCAGGAGAATCACTTGAACCTGGGAGGTGGAGGCTGCAGGGAGCCGATATCACAACACTGCACTCCAGCCTGGGTGACAGAGTGAGACTCGTCTCAAAAAGAAAACAAATAAACTACAAATGCAGTAGGGCTAGCTCTCTACCAAACCCATTTACCAAAGGAAAACACAACTCTGACCCATAGCTTGTTCACTAGGCTGGTCGCCTGAAGTTTCCAGAAAAGCAGCTATTTAAAGGCAGGCCTCCAAAGCTTTCAGCCGGCCCACTTCCCTTCCTGAAGTACCTCTCGAGAATGGTTCTTCCTGCACCACCTGCTGCAGGATGGTTTCCAGCTACATATAGAGACACTGACAATGCATAACTAGGGACTTTACCCTGGTTTTTTTACTGTCTCTGGAAACAATCCACCTCCATCCCCCACCAGGCACTTTCCACCATTCCCTTCCCTGGAACAGTGACTTCCAGTGTTTTCTGGCGACAGCTGAACCCATGATAAGAAATTCATTTTATATGCAATTTAGTACATATACACACCACACACACACATGGACACATATATAACTGAAATGAGTTTTATGACACAATACTCACTAGCAAACTCTGATATTTTTACAATACTTACCAGCAAACTCTGATATTCTACCATTTTCTTAACGCTGGTCATAACTCACTAAATGGATTTTACATCCCACAGTTTCAAATACACCGCCTTATAGTATGTAAGTCTATGATTTGGTTTTCCAAACTTCACTTTAAGTGTGTACTTTCTGGAACATATTAGATTGGAACCATATACAAATACTAATATTCACAGGACCAAAAACAGTAATTTTATACGGTTCAACCTAATAATTATGTGTGAACCAAACTGGAGGACTCCACTGATTCGCCTCTTATGAGCTAACTCTGAGTAATTCTTAAAAGTTGCCTATACTTGGGCGCGGTGGCTCATGCCTGTAATCCCAGCACTTTGGGAGGCCAAGGCGGGCAGACCACAAGGTCAGGAGTTCCAGACCAGCCTGGCCAACATGGTGAAACCCCATCTCTACTAAAAATACAAAAATTAGCCAGGCGTGGTGGGCGGGCACCTGTAATGCCACTTACTCAGGAGGCTGAGGCACAAGAATAGCTTGAACCCAGAAGGCGAAGGTTGCAGTGAGCTGAGATCGCACCACTGCACTTCAGCCTGAGCGACAGGGTGAGACTCTGTCTCAAAAAAAAAAAAAAAAGAGGTGGCCTATACTATGAATGTACACTATTATTATTGTGCAAAAGACAGATGACACCTGAACTGGACAAGTCAATTACAGCCACTCTGAGTCATACCTTTTTTAACGGGAATAACAATGATAAACTCACGGATGCTGTGAGGATTGAACAAGCTCATATATGTGAAAGGGCCTTGTAAACTATAGTATAAGGTTAAAATTTTTTTTTAATTTTTTAAATTGTAAATTATGCCAGTGTCTCAGCAAAACAAGATAATAAAACAGCAGCCAATATCTGTTGAGGGTTTTTTTCACACTAAGCATTTGTCATGCAGATCCATTTAATCTTCCACAGCAATCCTATAAAGTAGGTATTCTTGTTGTCCCCATTAAACAGATGAGGGCAGAAGAGACTCCAAGCATTAGGAGGACTGGCCCAAAGTCACACAGGTAGGTGGAGAAGCTGCGTCTGACTCCAAAGCCCGTGCATAAAGCACTGGCCAGCAATTTCCCTTCACACCCAGAACAATCTCCCCATAGTTCTCCATGTCCTGGCCACAGGAACACGACCACGAGCATGGTGTGCTCTCAGTGAGACAGGAAAACTTCCCCACGACACAATGACACGAAAATGCACTGGCCCCTGGGCCAGCAGCAGGAAATGCACAATCACCTTGCTGCCGTGGAAACAGGTGGCAAGTCGGCACAGTCTCTCAGCCTCCCATCTCCCGCAATTACAGCCAAGGATTATGTCTTTAAACTTTCCCATTGGTGGCTTAAAATAACTCCTCTTGACCCCACAGAAAATGTACTGAGAGACAGGAGGCAGTCATAACCAGAGCTGGTCAGGTCACAAGATAAAGAGAAACGCTCAAACCAATGCAAACAGAGCTCTATGGTATTTTTTTTAAAGGGACACAGTCAATATCCGTGTGCTCCTTTGGGGCTAGGAATAGCCACTGGCCACTCTTCAGTCACATCTGGTGGTCACTTAATTTATTCAACTATGAACATTTGTCAAAAAGGAAATATTTAAATTGTGCTATCAGGGAAGTTCCACTGCTTCCTATTATATATTTTAATACATTTGTGTGTGTCTGTGTATGTATATATAATACACACAATCCATCGTGGATTTAATCCCAAACCCAATTTAAGAGGTTTCATGGGGCTGGGTGCGGTGGCTCATGCCTGTAATCCCAACACTTTGGGAGGCCAAGGCAGGCAGATCACTTGAGGTCAGGAGTTCGAGACCAGCCTGGCCAACACGATGAAACCCTGTCTCTACTAAAACTATAAAAATTAGCCAGGCATGGTGGCACACGCTTGTAATCCCAGGCTGAGGCAGGAGAATCGCTTGAACCTCAGAGGCAAAGGTTGCAGTGAACCAAGATCATGCCACTGCAATCCAGCCTGGGTGACATCTCAAAAAAAAGAGGTTTCATGGCATAATTTTGACAATTCACAATTATTGATAATTATGATATTATGGCCTTTGCCCTAATTCTTCAGTAAATGGAATACCTCTCTCTTCTGATACACAAGTATCTATATTCACCTTTTTTTGTTACTTTAAAGGTAACATTATATATACATTGTTCTCTACATAGCCTTTTAATTTATTCAGATATCTTGGAGAGTATTTCCCGCCTGCACCTACAGCTGTAACTCATTCTTATAAATGACTGGCTAGTGTTTTTCTGTTTTTTTGTGTTTTTTTTGAGATGGAGTCTCACTCTGTTGCCCAGGCTGGAATGCAGTGGCACGATCAGAAATACTCTTCTGATCTAACTCTTCAGTAAAGGGAATACCTCATGGTATTTTGTAAAACGCTGTCTTTATGTTTCCATATCCATTTACAAGGAATTTTAGCATAATATGATCACACTTAACTTCTCCAACTACCCTGTGTCAGAGGTACTCCTATTATTAGCATTTCTGGAATATGAACAGCAAGGATCAGAAAGGTCAAGATACCTGCCCACGATCACACAGCTAATGAGGTGGTAGAGCCAAGACTCCAACCAAGGAGTTCTGTTCCAAATTCTATGCTCTCTTCACCACCCCACGGTCTTATTTATCTCTGAGTTCCTGAGGAACAAGGGCTACATCTAAAATAATCGGGAGGGGAAACGTGTTTGCAATACAAATGACAATCAAAGGACTAATTTCCAAAGAGCTTATACAAATTAATAACAAAGATTATATCTATATCTATCCATCTATAGATACAGTTTTTTGTTTTTGCTTTTTTAATGAACAGGGAGTTAACCAAAACACAAAAAATGGGGCCGGGCACAGTGGCTCATGCCTGTAATCTCAGCACTTTGGGAGGCCGAGGCAGGTGGGTCACCTGAGATCAGGAGTTCAAGACCAGCCTGGCCAACATGGTTCCTAAGGAACAAATCCCATCTCTACTAAAAATACAAAAAATTAGCTGGGCGTGGTGGCGCATGCCTGTAATCCCAGCTACTTGGAAGGCTGAGGCAGGAAAATCACTTGAACCTGGGAGGTGGAGGTTGCAGTGAGCTGAGATCACACCATTGCACTCCAGCCTGGACAAGAGCAAAACCCCATCTTAAAAAAAAAAAAAAAGAAAGAAAGAAAACAAGAAAAAGAAGAAGAACCATAGGCAAATGACCAAAAAACTCAACTAACTCAAACTTAAAGATACAAATAAAAATAACAAGATACGGCCGGGCGCGGTGGCTCACACGTGTAATCCCAGCCCTTTGGGAGGCTGAGGCGGGTGGATCATGAGGTCAGGAGATGGAGACCATCCTGGCTAACACGGTGAAACCTCGTCTCTACTAAAATACAAAAAATTAGCTGGGCGTGGTGGTGGGCGCCTGTAGTCCCAGCTACTCGGAAGGCTGAGGCAGGAGAATGGCCTGAACCTGGGAGGCGGAGATCGCGCCACTGTACTCTAGCCTGGGTGACAGAGCGAGACTCCGTCTCAAAAAATAAATAAATAAAAAATATAAATAAATAAACAGGATACAATTTTTCACCTTTCAGACTAGCACACATGTAAAAATTCTCATTTCAGGTGAGAAGGTATGGAGAAACAGACACTCTCCAAACCTACGGATGCAGGTACAAACTGAGGTGACACTTCGGGAGGACAACCTGACAACAGCAATCACACTTGTAAATGCATGAATCTTCCAATCCTGTAATCCTGAAACTAGAAATTTACTCTACAGATACACTTGTGAAGGTTACAAGAAATATCAACCAGAGACATGAGGAAGTATGATTTGTGACAGGACAGGGAGGTGTACTAAAACAACTAAAGTGTCCATCAATAGGAGAATGGTCAAATAAATTGCAGTAAATCCACACATCAAAATGCTAGTCATGGTCAGCCATGGTGACTCACATCTGTAATCCCAGCACTTTGGGAGGCCGAGGCGGGTGGATCACTTGAGGTCAGGAGTTTGAGACCAGTCTGACCAACATGGTGAAACCCCGTCCCTACTAAAAATGCAAAAATTAGCCGGGTGTGGTGACACGTACCTGTAATCCCAGCTACTCAGGAGGTTGAGGCAGAATTCCTTGAACCCGAGAGACAGAGGTTGCAGTGAGCCAAGATCGTGCCACTGCACTCCAGCCTGAGAGACAGAGTGAGACTCCATCTCAAAAAAAAAAAAAAAACTAGCCAGTCATTTACAAGAATAAGGCATAGCTATAGGTACAGGCAGGAAATACTCTCCAAGACATCTGAATAAATTAAAACGCTATGTAGAGAACAATGCATATATAATGCTACCTTTAAAGTAACAAACAAAAGGTGAATACAGGTATTTGTGTGTATCATCTAGAAATTTTCTTTTTTTTTTTTTTTCCTGGAAAGAAACCAAGGATACCCACAGTGGTTCTCTTTGAAGAGGACCGGTCATTTTCTAACCTTATACAATTTTGGATTGGAGGATTTTTAACCTGGGCTTCATGGATTATTTTAAAGAGTCTATGAGGCTGGGCACAGTGGCTCACACCTGTAATCCTAGCACTTTAGAAGGCCAAGGTGAGTGGATTGCTTGACCTCAGGAGTTCGAGACCAGCCTGGGCAACATGGTGAAACCTCATTTCTACAAAAAATACAAAAATTAGCTGTGCCTGGTGGCTCATGCCTGTAGTCCCAGCTACTTGGAGGGCTGAGGTGGGAGGATCACTTGAGCCCAGGAGGCGGAGGCAGCAGTGAGCCAAGATCCAAGATCACATCACTGCACTCCACACTGGGGTACAAACTGAGACCATGTCTCAAAAAACAAAAACCTCCTGAAATTGGATACAATATTGGAAGTATGTGCATTCCCTTCTGGGGAAGGATTCTTCCCTCTCACACACTCTCTACACTCTCTAAGGGTCTTGTACCTCTTCTTTTTCCCTCAAGAAAGATTCAGAACCACTGTGTTATAGGCTCCATATTGATGTGAAGTTTGAATATTCACTCACTCGTTTACTCAGAAACCATGAGATAACACTGGGCTAGGCCCTGGCACAGGCATCCAGGAAAATATCACCCAACTCCTGCCCTGGAGACGCAGGTCGTTTGTAACACAATAACGACATTGTCCACCCAAGTTTCAGAAATGGCAACAGGGGACAGCTTCCCTCTAACAGGAAGAAGGAAAAGTGGAACTGAAAATTATTTGCATGTTTAAAATTAGACCTTCTGTGGGAGCTGACACTGCTTCGTTTTCAAAATGCCCCTCACCCCCCATCTGCTTACCCCTAGCCCTCATCCTGGCATTTACATGCCAGGGAAATTCTGAGACAATAGGATGACTGCAGCTATCACTAATAAGGAAGTAATAACAAACTTCCTACAGCCCCTGTCCTCCGAGGGGTCACCAGTAAAGCCACTGGAAAACCAGCCATACAAGGTGGTAACAAAATTGCTCTGGGCTTCTCTGGTCTGAGATATTCACCACTTCCGGGGATCTCCACTTAGGGACTGGCTGCCCCTCACATCACCATTCCTTCTCTGGCAAGTGGCAGCCCTTTCTCTGAAGGGGGCAGCAGGGATGTCGTTCACAGTCACATCCTACATCACAACTGTGACTGGTTGGTTGGTGTGATCTGAGTTGTATTGCCCAGCAGCCAGTAAGAGCCGTGAAGATAGGCTCCTGTTCCCCACCACGGCCTCTGCTCAGTGCCTGTCCCCCAGAGTTCAGCAACTGATCATCTTTACAATCTGGTCATAACCAGATCATACTTACATAATTATTTACTCAATGTTTTTCTTTAGACCACCTTTTTATCATATTTAAACAAATTTATCATGATACCACATTTCACCTCATTCGAACTATAAAATCATGGACTTTTAGGGGTCTTTCTTTAGTAAGACCCCCTAAAATAAATTATTTTTTATTTCTTTTTGAGACAGGGTATCACTCTGTTGCCCGGGATGGAGTACAGTGGCACTATCAAGGTTCACTGCAGCTTCAACCTCCCAGGGCTCAAGCCATCCTCCCAACTCAGCCTCTCAAGTAGCTGGGATCACAGGTCCACACCACCATGCCCAGCTAATTTTTTTTTTATAGACAAGATCTCACTTTGTTGTCCAGGCTGGTCTCAAACTCCTGGGCTCACCTGATCCTCCCACCTCTGCCTTCCAAAGTTGAGATTACAGGAATGAGCCACCCTGCCCAGCCAATAATTCTTAACATTAGAAAAAAAAAAGTATTGTGACTGACCTCAGTTCATCTTGCACACACCCAGGGTTATTCCATACCACTCTGTGGAAAACATTTCATAAATATTTGTCATATGGGCCAGGCGTGGTGGCTCAGACTGTAATCCCAGCACTTCGGGAGGCCAAGGCAGGTGAATCGCCTGAGGTCAGGACAAGACCAGCCTGGCCAATGTGGTGAAACCCCGTCTCTACTAAAATACAAAAATTAGCCAGACGTGATGGCGCGTGTGTGTAGTCCCAGCTACTTGGGAGACTGAGGCAGGAGAATTGCTTGAACCCAGGAGGTGGAGGTTACAGAGAGCAGAGATCGTGCCATGCACTCCAGCCTGAGCAACAGAGTGAGAGACTGTCTTAAAAAAAATAAAAAATTAAAAAAGTGATATGAACTAATGATCTGGGGCCTCATTTCTTCTCTCCAAGTAACAGCAGCAGCCACAACTAGCAGTTGGGCCTTGCTTTAGGTGTTACACAGCAATTCTTCTTCTATCTCATTTGATCCTCTCAACCACCCAGTGAAGCAGGAAGTGTTAGTCCCATTTTCCAGATAAGGAAATGAGAAGTCACAGAGGTTAAGTGACTTGCTGAGTTTATGCAGCTACTAAGTGACTGAGAAAAGACCCAAACCCAAGTCTTTCCATCCCAGACCCCAATCTGTCTCCACAAAGGCAGACTTGCCTTGTAAACTGAGGCCCCAAAGAAATATAAGCAGGAAAGAGGCACCTGGGTTCTCTGTGTTACAAATGGAGCAGATTATACAGGGTTTAGGACACAAAGAACCCAAAATAAAGGTAGCATGTCCTTGTAGTCCTGGCTACTTGGGAGGCTGAGGTGGGAGGATCAACTGAGCCCAAGAGTTCGAGTCCAGTCTGGGCAACACAGCAAGACTGTCTAAAAAATATCTGGGACAGGTGCGGTGGCTCAGGCCTGTAATCCCACTTTGGGAGGCCAAGGTGGGCGGATCACCTGAGGTCGGGAGTTCAAGACCAGCCTGCCAACATGGTGAAACCTCATCTCTACTAAAAATACAAAAATAAGCTGTGCGTGGTGGCGTACATCTGTAATCCCAGCTACTCAGGAGGCTGAGGCAGGAGAATCACTTGAAATCAGGAGGTGAAGGTTGCAGTGAGCTGAGATCACGCCACAGCACCCCAGACCAGGCAATAAAATGAGACTTCATCTCAATAAATAAATAAATAAATAAATAAATAAATAAATAACATGTCTGTCGCCTCCTCTCGTGCTTCTCTCTCGGGTTGTTGTTTTTGTGTTTGTTTTTTTTTTTTTTTGTGTGAGACGGGGCCAGTCGTCGGCGTCTGGTTCACCCGGAGCTGAGTGCAGAGGGGGGCGGGTGGGGGGGTATCTGCAGCTCGACTGCGGGAAGCGTGCTGCCGCTGGGCGGGGGGCAGGTTGACGCGCGCAGGTGGGTCTCCTGCCTGCGAGGCCACGCGTGCCCAGGAGTAGCTGGGACTACAGGCCGCTCCGACCACCGTCGCCCGGCCGGTAGGTTTGTTTGTATTGTGTAATGAGAGACAGGGGTTTCGACGCGCGCTGTTAGCGCAGGATCGGCGTCGGCATTTCCTGGACCCTGTGATCGCCCGTCGCTGGCCTCCCAAAGTGCTGGGATTACAGGCTTGAGCCACCGCGCCCGGCCGTCACCTCATCTCTTAGCTGCACACAGAAAACCTTCTCCATGACATTTTACAACACAGGACGGTAAATTGGGGCAGTGGAGACATCAGCCCTGGCTCTGCCATGTAGTAGTTATGCATCTACAGTAAATTATTTTTGTCTTTTTTTTTAATTTCTCTGTGAAGATTCCAGAAGTATACAATTAAGTTCTGAACCTCAGACTTCTCTCAGATAAAATAAAAATATGGCTGAGTGCAGTGGCTCATGCCTGTAATCCCAACACTTTGGGAAGCCGAGACAGGCATATCACTTGAGCCCAGGAGTTCAAGACCAGACTGGGCAACATAGTGAGACACCATCTCTATAAAAAAAAAATTAGCCAGGAATGGTAGCACACGCCTTTAGTCCCAGCTTGAGAGGCTAAAACGAGAGGAGCCCTTGAGCCCAGGTCATTGGGGTTGCAGTGAGTTATGTTAGCACCACTGCACTCCAGCCTGGGTGACAAAGCAAGACTCTGTCTCTTAAAAACAAAACTAGGCGGGGCACGGTGGCTGACAATTGTAATCCCAGCACTTTCGGAGGCCGAGGTGGGTGGATCATGAGGTCAGGAGATCAAGACCATCCTGGCAAACATGTTGAAACCCTGTCTCTAATAAAAATCCAAAAATTAACTGGGCTTGGCGGCACATGCCTGTAATCCCAGCTACTTGGGAGGCTGAGGCAGGAGAGTCCCTGGAACCAGTAAGGCAGAGGTTGCAGTGAACTGAGATCACGCCACCATACTCCAGCCTGGCAACAGAGCTAGACTCCATCTCAAAAAAAAAAAAAGGGCTGGGCACAGTGACTCATGTCTGTAATCCCAGCACTTTTGGGAGGCCAAGGCAGGCAGATCACCTATGGTCAGGAGTTCAAGACCAGCCTGGCTAACATGGTGAAACCCCGTCTCTGCTAAAAATACAAAAAGTAGCCAAGTGTGGTGGCACATGCCTGTAATCCCAGCTACTCGGGAGACTGAGGGAAGAGAATCAACTGAACCCAGGAGGTGGAGGTTGTGGTGAGCCAAGACTGCACCACTGCACCCAGCCTGGGTGACAGAGTGAGACTCCCTCTCAAACAAAAAAAAAAAAACAACAGCACCTACCTCTTGGTATTTCTGAAATGGCCAAATGAGATAATGCATTAAAACCCTTAGCACAGTGCCTGTCATGCATAATGTTACCTATTAATTATAATATCATCAGTGGCATTATATTAGAAGGGAAATACACAGAAAATTGCCTCTTATCCTGCACTCAAAATAATTCCCTAGCCCAAGAAGTGAATGAACTGAGAAGTAATTACTGATGATCCTCTGGCTACACCCAGGCCTACGGCTGTTCAGCCACTCAGCCTCAGCCCCAATCCCAAGCAAAAATTACTTTTAGGAGCTAAATAACCCCTTTCCTGACCAAAATTGCTCATTCGGAAGCCAGGATCCTCACTGCTTAGGAAAGCTTGGGTATTCCACGGTTATCTTTATCCTGGGGCCGAACTTGAAGTCAGCTCAAAGTCACGGTCTAACCATAAACCAATTTGCTCTGTTTTCGTAAACTGTCTGCAAACAAAACATAATCATCTGGTTTTCCCGTTGTTCTGAAGCAAAACAAAAATATTTAAAGTCACTCATATGAGAATCTAACAAGCAGTTTAAAGAGGAGTCAAAACATATTTTGTACTCTGGATGGAACAGGTAAGGAATCAGGCTTAAGGATTAGCCATGATAGATAATAAACCCAGTTATTATTCACCAGGAAACAAGAAAGTGAAGAGAAAACAAAACCAAGACACTGCAAGACCAATAAAACAGCTATTAGTCACCAGCTTTTTTTTTCATTTATTCTTTTAAAATCAGCCCACATCAAGCTGATTTCTTAAAGAATCTGTCAGGATTAAATTTCTCAAGAGAAGGAAGCAGGAGGAAATCTGCTTTGTCACATTGCCTAAAACATACCCACAAACCAAAACTAGTGTGCAAAACTGCTATGAGAATGGGAGGAGTCAGACACTGCAACTAGCAAAGTCCTCATGTTGGAATCATCTCTGAGCGTCCTTCCCGTCTTAGAAAAGGGGAATGAGATGCTAGTTCAAAAATTGCTTTTCCGGGCCTACTAAGTACTTAGCCTACCAGCATCTCAGCTTTCCACCTTCCACACCCACCCTTATTAATGTCCAAACATGTGTCTTTTCCATGACTTGTCCATTTGTTTACCCTGGTATACCTGATTCCATTTTATAACACACACACGAGCACATACACACACAATCCAGGCCTCAGAAAACCAGTCGCCTTTTAGGAAGGTAGTCACATACTCTTGTTTCCTAAACAAACTTCAGAAGTATCTCAAATTTGATTCGACTTTGAAAAATTCCATTCACACCCACCGTTTTGAGAAGACACAGTGATATGTCCCTATCATTAAAAGTAAGATCAAAGTGAAAACACAGAAGAAAAAAAAACAGCACTTTGAAAATACAGGTGACCCAGGTTCCCATCCTGTCTTCTCTAATACTTTGCTGGGTGACTTCTGCCTGCTCCCTGTCTTCTCTGGACCTCAATATCCTCATCTAAGAGCTCTGAGGGGTTTCAGTTATCTTGAAAGTCTGGTCCAACTCAAAAATGCACTGATTCCCTGAAATATCCATTATCAAAATGAACTGCTGAATGTGGATTTTGAAGATGCTTCTTCCGAGAGCCTTTTAGATTTCTTATTTCCTAATTATCCAAAAAAAAAAAAAAAAGAAGAGAGTCCTTTTGAGGTTCTATAGAACAAACCATACAGGAAGGAAATATTTAAATACAGGACAAGTGCAGAGTGGCAATATGCTAATGAAATACAAGGAAGGATTGAGCAAGCAATAAATTTACCCAAGAAACTTTTCGCTGATTGAAAGCACAGCTAGCAACCACTATGGCTGGAGCAAAACAAAAAAAAAATTATATTTATAATTCAAAAATTTTTTTGCTGAAGCGAAAAAATAAATTACATATATATTTAAAAATAAATGAAGCTTTAGGTTTGGGGTTTTCTGTTTTTTGTTGTTTTGTTTGTTTTAGCATAAACGTTACAAGAAATCTTCAAATGCAAGGCTTTTTTAACTTCAGACACTGCTTCCCTGAATTTCCTTGCATGGTCATGGAGAAGACAGCCCCCCCACACACTGTACCTTAATAATGAGAATCCCATCTGGAAACCCTTAATATTTACAAAGCTCTTTTAGACATTGGCCAGTGGAAGCCCCTCAAACAATTCCATAGGGAAGGGGGTGCTACACCCATTCTACAGATGCTGTTAACTGAGGGTAGAGGACCCTGAAGAGGAAGTCTAGCCCTGCGGCCTGGACCTGGAGCCAGTCTCCTGACATCTACTCCAAGGTTCTCTGCAGGAGGTCACATTGCCTTCCGGCCCCCAGGAAAGCTTGTGTAGAACCTGCTGAGGAAACTGCGAGGAGAGACCCTTGGATGCCGAGGGTCACGCAGCCCCTAGGCCCCAGCCCCTTTCTCCTACTGCCTGCCGGGCGGCATTGCTGCTCCAGGGAGATGCTTCTGCTCTCTCCTGTATTCGAGCTGGAGAAGTTTTCCCTGAAACCAGGTTCCATCCCCAGTCAATAACTCATTTCCTCAGAGATAGTGTCTGCATAAAACAAGCAAGATGGTCATTTGCAGAAACGCACAGCAGGGCAGCCCCAGGCCACTTCCCCTGCGGGTTCAAACCCCAATAGGCTCCAGAGGCTGAGAGAACGCGCCCGCTGGCTCAGCTCCCATGGCACGGGCTGGGTGCTCCGCTCTTTCACTTCTCTTCCTCAGTTCCCCATCTGTGAAATGGGAATGCCCCTCAGCTGTCCTGCCTCACCCCCTATGGAAATGCCAGGAAGGGGAAAGGTCGGTCACCAAAACGCCAGGGACAGCATTATCAGAAAAGTGAAGCAAGAAAAGAGGGCGGGGGTGGGGTGGGGACGGGGAGCCGGCGCCCACAAAGCATGAATTAAACACCCATGAAATCAAGCACGACGCCAAAAGGGCCGGCTACCTTGAGAAAAGCCAGCGTTCGGCCACCTTTTCCCCGGCCTGGGAACTTTCCCCAGAAACAGCGCCCTCGGCCCCGAGTCCCGTGCCTCGCCCAGGGCCCACTGCCCAGCGCCCGGCCCTGCCCTGGCGCCCCCGCCGCCCCTCGGGCCCCTGCAGGCCGGGTCGGAGGTCGATCGGCAAAGGCTCGGCCAGGCCGCCCGGCACTGCGTCCCCAGACCTCCGCAAACACGCCCCCTCCGGCCGCCTCGGGCTGGCAAGCCGGCCCCGTGCCGGCCAGATGTGCCCAGCCCCGGGAAGAGCCGGGCCGGGGACGGCCTGGAACCCGCGCGGAGGCTTTCCCCGGGAGGCTCGGGCACCGCGGAACCCGGATCCCGCCTCCCTCCCCCTGATCCTGGGCAGCCGGAAAAGGGCTCGGTCGCCGGCGTGCGAGGCCGGCCGGGGTCCCCGCAAGCCGCCTTCAAGAGGGGGGATCCGAGGATCCGGACCCTCGCCCCCTTCCACGGAACCCCCCAGGCGGGGTACACCCGGGCAGGTGCAGGCAATGCCAGTCCCGCCCCAGCCTCCTGCCCCCCGTCCGAGCCCACCCGGCGCTTACCTGGCCCAGGCGCAGCAGCAGCAGCAGCAGCGGCAGCGCCCAGCGCAGCCCGGGCGAGCGCGGAGGCAGCCGCGCCTCCCGCGCCGCCGGCTTCATGCCCCGCGCGCCCTCGAACGTGCCCGGGACGCGCGAATCGGGCCCCGC
>NW_016834786.1:601272-606288 GCF_001698545.2 Rhinopithecus bieti | reverse complement strand
AAAAAAAAAAAAAAAAAAAAAAAAAAAAAAAAAAAAGATGCTATTAGGTAGCCACGGATGATTGCCAATTATACAAAAGAAAATAAGAAGATGCTAGTAGGTCTGCAGGCTGCCTCAGATCCTCACAGAGCCTACAAACCCTGAAGACCGGCCCAGGTCTCCACAGATTCATGACTTGGGTCGGCAAACAGCCCTGTGAACTCCTGCACGCCCTTCAGTTTTCTCCTGGGTAAAATGTATGCCCAGCTTAAGTATTGGTTGGAACTGGATTTTGCCACTGCACGGTGATGAAACAGAATAAACAGCCTTTGCAGGAAAGGGAGTGAAGACCTGAATAATAAACTACCTCTTCAGCCATAAACAGATCACACTGGATTAATGACCTCTGAGAGAAATGAAATTAATCCTGGGTAGGTGTTACATCAAATCCTTGAGGACAGGGGTTGGGCCCTCCTCACGTTGGTAGCCCTGCAACATCCGACTCAGTGCCTTGCCCGTAGCAGGAACTGAATATTTGTGCAGATGCATGGCTGCATAAATGTATCCAGGGGTACCATGATGTGAAAGTTCATTTTTCCATGAAGATAAGTCGGGGAACGATCATTCCCTTTGCAATGGATTTGAGACTATATTCCAGTCTATAGGTTTCTCCCTCAGATGTCACTTCGCCTAGAAATTCCAAGATGCCCCATCATTGAGTTGGGTGCACTTCCTCCTCCATCCACCACAGCTCCCTGTGCTTAACCTTATCCAACCACAGGTTTTAATTGCCTGTTTATTTGACCATCTTCCTCGCTGGATTCTAAGGCCCTTGAAGATGGGGCCTCCATCTTGTTTATCGTTGTATCCCCAGCAAATGGCAGTCACTCAGATAATATTGATTTAAATTAAATAGCAAACTAAGGTATTACGTATATGCCTGTTCGCTCACGCACAAAACAAATTCCATCTGCAAACAGCTTTTCAGGAATAAATTCTACTATGCAAAGTTCAGGACACATTTGCCTTGAGAATATAGAATATTTGACCTTCTAATCCTGTCTCCTTCAAACAAACCTAAAGCTTTCCTGAACAGAGGGCCAGATAAGTAGAGGACCAAAAGGCCAAACCAAGAACCTGGAGTGGAGGGTTCCTGGATGCAGTACAAAACAGTCTTGTAGAAGCCCCCCAGTGGCAGCTCACACCTGTAATCCCAGCACTTTGGGAGGCCAAGGTGGGCAGATCACAAGGTCAGGGGTTTGAGACCAGCCTGACCAACACGATGAAACCCCATCTCTACTAAAAAATACAAAAATTAGCCGGGGGTGGCGGCACACACCTGTAATCCCAACTACTCTGGAGGCTGAGGCAGGAGAATCGCTTGAACCCGGGAGGAAGAGGTTGCAGTGAGCCAAGATCATGCCATTGCACTCTAGCCTAGGCGACAGAGCAAGACTCTGTCTCAAAAAAAAAAGAAAGAAAAAGAAAAAGCCACCCAATGGCTTGTTATAATATAGATTCCCATGCCTTTCCATAGACTGTAGAGGGTGAAGACTGGGAATCTGTATTTTATTTTTTTTTTAGACAGAGTCTTGTACTGTCACCCAGGCTGGAGTGCAGTAGCGCAATCTCGGCTCACTGCAACCTCTACCTCCTGGGTTCAAGTGATTCTCCTGCCCTAGTATCCAGGATTACAGGTGCCTGCCACCATGCCTGGCTAATTTTTGTATTTTTAGTAGAGATGTGGTTTCTCCATGTTGTCCGGGCTGGTCTCGAACTCCTGACCTCAAGTGATCCATGCCTGTCTCGGCCTTCCAAACTGCTGAGATTACAGGCATGAGCCACCACACCTGGCCAAGGAATCTGTATTTTTAACTAGCCCTTGGAAAATTCTTACTGTCAGGCATGATTAGAAAACATTGTTTGTCTGCTGGGTGCCTGTAGTCCCAGCAACTCAGGAGGCTGAGGCAGGAGGATCACCTTAGCCCAGGAGTTCCAGGCTGTAGTGCACCACAATCGTTGCCTGTGAATAGCCAGTAAACTTCAGTCTGGCAAACACAGCAAGACCGTGTTCTGTAAAAGGAAAAATTTTACAGCTGGGTGTGGTGGCTCATGCCTGTAATCCCAGCACTTTAGGAGGCCATGTCAGGCGAATCACTTGAGCTCAGGAGTTTGAGACCAGCCTGGGCAATATGGCTAAACCCTGTCTCTACAAAACAATACAAAAATTAACCAGGCATAGTGGTGGGTCCCTGTGGTCTCAGCTACTTGGGGAGCTAAGGTGGGAGGATCACTTGAGCCCGGGAAGCAGAGGTTGCAATGAGCCGAGATTGCACCACTGCACTCCAGCCTGGGTGATGGAGTGAGACCCTATCTCAAAAAAAGGAAAGAAGGTAGGGCACAGTGGCTCATGCCTGTAATCCCAGCACTTTGGGAGGCCGAGGCAGGTGTGGATCACCTGAGGTCAGGAGTTTGAGACCAGCCTGACCAACATGGCAAAACCCTGTCTCTACTGGAAATACAAAAACACGCTGGGCATGGAGGTGCGTGCCTGTAATCCCAGCCACTCAGGAGGCTGAGGTAGGAGAAACACTTGAACCCAGGAGGCAGAAGTTGCAGTGAGCCAAGATCATGCCATTGCACTCCAGTCTTGGCTACAGAGTGAGATTCCGTCTCAAAAATAAATAAATAAATAAATAATACAGACCATTTATCAGGTACCCACTGGATGCCAGCACTCACCTAGGTACTTTACATCCGTCATTTCTACTCCTTACAACAATGCTGTATAATAGGCATCATCATCAAATTTTTACAAATAAGGAAACTGAGTCTCGGGCTTACTTACTGACACAAGGTCACATAGTTTCAGACTGGCAAAAACCAGGATCTGAAACTATGTCTTTCTTGCCACTCTGCTATGATGTTCCTCCCCTTGATATTTGTAGACAAGTTAACATAAGGTGATCTGTGTGTTGGCTCTTATTTCTTATATTATTACTCGCTTGGGCCTCAGTTGCCCCAATTTTAGAATGGGAAGGGACAGAGTACCAGACTTTCTACTTCATCCCCCAAGAACAGGGAATAGGTGAGGCAACTATGCTTAACAACAAGTCCAGTGACCCACCAGGAGGCAGCTCTGCTGAGCACCAGCCTAGAACCAGGTCACCAGCCCCGCAGGGAGCTCATTCAGCCTGGCAACCCTTGGTGTATTTTAAAAGCCACCATGAGCAAAGCGTTCTCCAAAGCCCTCCTAAGCGGAATGGAATGTGTCTTGGGAGTCTGATTAGCTAATGTTGCAGGCATGGCTGCCCTGAGACCTTCCTGCCTCACAGACTGAATTGAATCAGAATGGAAAGGAAGACTTTTAGAAAATTATTTTTTAAAAAAAAAGTAGCACTTCGTCTTTATAATAGTAACAGGATGTTTCCTGTGGACTAATAACTGGGCTGTGGTTAGAACTCCATGTTTGTCCACCAGACCTCAGTTCCTCTCTAAACACTGTCTTAGTCACCTGCCCGTGCACAGAGCTCGGGAGTGCCTTGGCAGTCCTGTTCTGGTTTCTCACTTCAAGCATTTGCAACATTAAGCATTTTCCCAATTCTTTTCTAGTGTGTGTGTGCGTGTGCATGTATGTGTGTGTATGTGTGTGTGTATGTTGAGATAAGAAACAAAGTTCGACTTCCAAAGAGATAGTTGCATGCCAAACCCCAAAAACAAGAGACTAGAATGCAACCCAGTCAGAACCCAAAAATCATATTTTAACCATAAATTTCCCCAGATTTTCAACGCAGGTGAATAAAAGCCTATAATGTCTGGGAGGGCAGAAACAGGGCTGTTGCTGTCAAGGGTCCCCACCCTGTCCCCATGTCAGATACCTGCAGTGATGAGCCCACTGGCCTCTGTGCCCCAGCCCACCTCCAGAGCTGTTAGGATCTGAGTCAAACCCCAGTGCCTGCATGTCTGGCAGGACAGATCCAGGACTCAGGGTTTCAGGATATCTGAAAACACAGGGAGTGTGTGTGACAAGGAGAGTCGAGGCCTAGAGGACAAGGAGCTTTTGTCCAGGACTTCAGAACTTCTGTACAAAGCCCAGAAGTGAGGTGGGCACAGTGGCTCACGCCTGTAATCCCAGCACTTTGGGAGGCTAAGGCAGATGGATCACCTGAGGTCAGGAGTTTGAGACTAGCCTGGCCAACATGGTGAGACCCCATCTCTAGTAAAAATACAAAATTAGTCAGGCATGGCGGCACATCACTGTAATCCTAGCTACTCAGGAGGCAAGGCTGGAGAATCGCTTGAACCCAGGAGGCAGAGGTGGCAGTGAGCTGAGATTGCACCACTGCACTCTAGCCTGGGGTACAGGAGTGAAACTCCATTTCAAAAAAAAAAAAAACAAAGCCCAGAAGTGGCAAGCAGTGGGCAGGAGGCAGTCAAGCCTGCAGTGGAACCATCACCTCAAGCAAAGAAAGGACTGAGAGGTACAAAGACAAGAAGGGCACAAGGCCAGAGGCCCACAGCTCTGCATCTGGGTCCTCCAGGCTTGTTAGAAATAAATTAATTTTTTCCAGGCTTGAAAAGAATGTTCTTTTTTTTCAGGCTGAAAAAAATTCTTAATCACGTTGTGCTGGCTGCATAGAACACCTTGGTCCCTAAATTAACTTGGACCAATTGTGTCATGTGGAAAAGTACCCTGCAATCTAAATAAGCAAATAAAAATTATATATGGTAGCCAGGCACGGTGGCTCGTGCCTGTAATCCCAGCACCTTGGGAAATCGAAGTGGGCAGATCACTTGAGGTCAGGAGTTCGAGACTAGCCTGGCCAATATGGTGAAAACCCATCTCTACTAAAAATACAAAAAAATTAGCCAGGTGCGGTGGTGCGTGCCTGTAATCTCAGCTACTCGGGAGGCCGGGGCAGGAGAATCGCTTGAACCCTGGGAGGCGGAGGTTGTGGTGACGCGACATTGCATCATTGCACTCCAGCCCAGGTGACAGAGTGAGATTCCATCTCAAAAAAATTTAAAATAAATAAA
>NW_016834786.1:592629-600887 GCF_001698545.2 Rhinopithecus bieti | reverse complement strand
AAAATTTAAAATAAATAAATCAAAAAATTTAAAATAAACTCATTCTTTCTTTTTTTCCTTTTTTTTTTTTTTTTTTTTTTTTTGAGACAGAGTCTTGCTCTGTCACCCAGGCTGGAGTTCAATGGCATGATCTCGGCTTACCGCAACCTCCACCTCCTGGGTTCAAGCGATTTTCCTGCCTCAGCCTCCCAATTAGCTGGGATTACAGGCATGTGACACCACGCGCGGCTAATTTTGTACTTTTAGTAGAGACAGAGTTTCTCCATGTCGGTCAGGCTGGTCTCAAACTCCCGACCTCAGGTGATCTGCCTACCTCAGCCTCCCAAAGTGTTGGGATTACAGGCGAGAGCCACCGCACCTGGCCCATGACTTTTGACCTCAAAGAGCTGTAAAGAGAAAAGGAAATGACACATGTAAAGTTCCTGGTACATTTTCTGGGAGACCCAAGTGGTAAAGACAGTAACTGATGGAAAGGAGATTGGAAGTCAGAGCCCTGAGACTTCATTAAGCAGGTATCAGAGCACAGACAAGTTACTCCTCCTGGGCTTAGTTTCTTCTTTTATAAAATGTGGATTAGATTGGCGTATCAGTCAGAATGGGCTAGGTTATGCTAGAGTCACAAACAACCCTCCCAGATCTCAATGACTTAAGACAACCAAGCTGTATGTCTTGTTCTCACTACATGTCCATCACAGGTCAGCACAGGGCTGTGCTCCATGTCATCCTCACTCCAGGGCCTCTCTGCTGGAGCAGACACTGAAACACTGCCAGTTGCCATGGCAAAGGGAAAGAGACCTTGAAAGGATCTGGAACCAGCAATTAACTGTCCAGTCCTGGGAGTGACATGCCTCTCTTGTTCACAGCTCATTAGCCAGAACAAGTCACTTGGCCCCCCCTAACACACAGGGCTGGGAAGTATAATCCTATCATATGTCAGAAAGCAGGGCAAGAAATGTCTGCTAAACAGCATTAATAACCACCACAATCAGAGGGTCTCTAAAATGTTGCTATTAAGAATGTAATCACCAGGCATGGTGGCTCACGCCTGTAATCCTAGCACTTTGGGAGGCTGAGGCACTCTGATCACGAGGTCAGGAGATTGAGACCATCCTGGCTAACACGGTGAAACCCCATCTCTACTAAAAATAAAAAAATTAGCCGGGCGTGGTGGCACACGCCTATAGTCCCAGCTACTCGGGAGGGCGAGATGGGAGAATCACTTGAACCCGGGAGGCGGAGGTTGCCGAGATCGCACCACTGCATTCCATCTTGGGCGACAGAGCAAGACTTGGTCTCAAAAAAAAATGTAATCTACAGGCCAGGCGCAGTGGCTCATGACTGTAATCCCAACACTTTGGGAGGTTGAGGTGGGTAGATCACTTGAACTCAGGAGTTCAAGACCAGCCTGGCCAACATGGTGAAACCCCATCTCTACCCCCGTGTGTGGCAGTGCACGCCTGTAATCCCAGCTTCTGGAGAGGCTAAGGCACAAGAATGGCTTGAATTTGGGAAGCAGAGGTTGCAGTGAGCTGAGATCACGCCACTGCTTTCCAGCCTGGGCAACTGAGTGAGACTCCATCTCAAAATAAAAACAACAACAACAAAAATAATAATAATACTAAAAATGGAGTCCACAGACAGCAGCATGGCCACCACCTGGGAGCTGGTTGAAAATGCAGAATTTCTGGCCCTACACCAAACCTGCTGAATCAGAATCTACATTTTTTTTTTTTTTGAGACAGAGTCTCACTCTGTTGCCCAGGATGGAATGCAGTGGCGCCATCTCGGCTCACTGCAACCTCCGCCTCTCGGGTTCAAGTGATTCTCCTGCCTCAGCCTCCCGAGTAGCTAGGATTACAGGCTCCTGTCACCGCACCGGCTAATTTTTGTGTTTTTAGTAGAGACGGGGTTTCACCATCTTGAACTCCTGACCTCGTGATCCACCTGCTTTGGCCTCCCAAAGCGTGAGCCACTGCACCCGGCCAGAATCCACATTTTAACAAGATCCCCAATAGATTCCTAGGAACATTAAGGTTTGAGAAGCACTAGCCTAGTCTGTTGTGTGGCAGGACAGCATGCTGCCTACGAGCTTGGAGCTCGGCCTTGATTGGTGAAACATACTTATTCCTGGGCTACACTCAGGGGATTCAATTAGAGTCTGGAGGGAGACATCAGGAATCTATAGTAAGAGGCACACAGGTAGTTTGCATGCAGTTGGCTTCCTCTACCCCCACCTTGAGAAAAGAGCCTCAATTTTTTTCTGGATATTTTTTCTTTTTCAGTTTTATTTAATTTAATTTTAACTAATTAATTAATTTATTAGAGACAGGGTCTCACTCTGTCACCCAGGCTGGAGTGCACTGGTGCAATCACAGTTCACCACAGCCTCAACTTCCCAGGCCCAAGCAATCTTCCCACTTCGGCCTCCCAAGTAGCTGGGACTATAGGTGTTCACCACCACGCCTGGCTAAGTCTATTTCTTAATTTTTTGTAGAGACAGGGTCTCACTATGTTGCCCAGGCTGGCCTGGAAATCCTGGGCTCAAGTGATCCTCCTGCCTCAGCCTCCCAAGTAGCTGGGACTACAGGTACATGCCACCACACCTGGCTAAGTTTATTTCTTAATTTTTTGCAGAGACTGGGTCTCACTTTGTTGCCCAAGCTAGTCTCAAATTCCTGGGCTTAGGTCTTGGTCACCAAAAGTGCTGGGATTATGGGCATGAGCCACCAAGCCGCATCTGGATTTTATTTTCTGTGATGCAAAAGAATGTTAAAAGGCCTAGACTACCACATCTAAGCAGAATAGCATAGAGAGTTTCCCTTTACTTGCTTGGAAACTATAACCCAAGATAAGGAGAGGGCAAAAACCATTACTGACAGCTAACTACGTACCCAGGTCTGGGTAGGCTATCAGAATACACTTTATCTCATTTACCCCTTACCACCACTCTGTACCACAGGCACTAGCATGATCTCCATTTTATGGCTACGGAAACTAAAGCATGTGCAGTTTAAGTAACTTGCTCAATGACACACAGCAGGCCAAGCCCAAGCTTGTGTTAACCACTACATAATCTGCTTTTCAGGACAGACATCGCTAGCCTAAGGAGGGCGCTCTGCAGAATTCCTCTGCCCTGGGCAGTCTCCTACACGGTCCTTTAACTTCCAGCTTGCTGGAAAGGGCAGCATGTTAGATACCTCTGACTTCACTGAATGCACATCATAAATGAACCATTTCCAGACAAGAACATACAAATTCCTCATCTCCCTTGATTCTTATTCATCAGCTGCCTTCATTTTCCTCTGTCATTGACATTTTCTATTTTTATTATTTATTTATTTATTTATTTATTTATTTATTGAGACGGAGTCTCACTCTGTCGCCCAGGCTGGAGTGCAGTGGTGCAATCTCAGCTCACTGCAACCTCTGCCTCCCGGGTTCACGCCATTCTCCTGCCTCAGCCTCCCCAGCAGCTGGGACTACAGGCACCTGCCACCACGCCCAGTTAATTTTTTGTATTTTTAGTAGAGATGGGGTTTCACCGTGTTAGCCAGGATGGTCTTGATCTCCTGACATCATGATTTACCCGCCTCAGCCTCCCGAAGTGCTGGGATTACAGGCGTGAGTCACCATGCCCAACCTCTTTTATATTTTTTATTTTTTGAGATGGAGTCTCACGCTGACACGATCTCGGCTGACTGCAACCTCCACTTCCTGGGTTCAAGTGATTCTCCTGCCTCAGCCTCCCAAGTAGCCGGGACTACAGGCACCCTCCACCACACCCAGTTACTTTTTATATTTTTAGTAGAAATGAGGTTTCACCATGTTGGCAAGGCTGGTCTCGAACTCCTGGCCTCAGGCGATCTCCCAAAGTTCTGGGATTACAGGTGTGAGCCACCACGCCCCACTAACAATTTCATCAGGCATTTTTTCTTAGCCTTGCATCCACTCTACTAAAAGCTGCTGCTGCCACGCTTGAAGTTTATTGCTCCGAGGTTCAGGGAGTTGTGACATGTAACACGTGACAAAGAACCTTGGAGAAATCCAGTCCAACCTGCTCATTCCACAGATGAACAAATTGAGGCTCAGAGAGGTTAAGTAACTTGCAAATGGTAACACGGCTGGTCTAGAAAACAGCAGCACTTTAGCCATGAGGCTTCTGTCCTGTCATCTTCTTTGACATGGCTCATGCTCCTCTGTGTGACTGGCAGAGAAGAAAACGAGATCTTCCTCATTTTGGGCCTCCAGCCTTCTGAATTGACCTCCATTAATTTCTGGGCTGTTAAGAAATGTCAGCCAGGCTCTGTGGCTCATGCCTGTAGTCCCAGCGCTTTGGGAGGCTGAGATGGGTGGGTGGATCGCTTGAGCTCAGGAGTTCAAGACTAGCCTGGGCAACAAGGCAAAATGCCTATGTCTACAAAAAATACAAAAATTAGCCGGGCATGGTGGCATGTACCTGTAGTTCCAGCTACCTAGGAGACTGAGATGGGAGGATGGCTTGAAACCAGGAGGTAGAAGTTGCAGTGAGCAGAGATCACACCACTGCACTCCAGCCTGGGTGACAGAGCCAGACCTTGTCTCAAAAAGAAAAAAAGAAAAAGAAAAAGAAAAAGAAAAAGAAGAAACAAAGAAATGTCAATATGCTTGAATGCTTGATTTAGCCAAGTCTTGAAGTTTGCAGTCACCAAAGATGTAGAGAATGGGAAGCATTTTTGCCTTGGGCTTCTGGACCCTAGGAAATCAGGCTGGGCTTAGCTCATCCTGGACCTGGTTCTAACCTGGCCATCGTCCACTCATGATCCTGGTGTAGATGAGGCTACAGCAGGTGTCCCAGGTGTCCTGGATTTCCTGGCAAAGTTAAACTTGCCTTACTCTTGTCCCCACTGACACAATGACAACCTGGAGGATCTTTCTTTCTTTCTTTTTTTTTTTTCTCAGACAGAGTTTTGCTCTTGTTGCCCAGGCTGGAGTGCAGTGGTGCGATCTCCATTCACTGTAACTTCCACCTCCCAGGATCAGGCAATTCTCCTGCCTTAGCCTCCTGAGTAGCTGGGATTACAGGCACTGGCTACCATGTCTGGCTAATTTTTTTGTAATTTTAGTAGAGATGGGGTTTCATCATGTTGGCCAAGCTGGTCTTGAACTCCTGACCTCAGGTGATCCACGTGCCTTGGCCTCCCAAAGTGCTGGGATTACAGGCATGAGCCACTACACCTGACCTGAAAGATCACTTTAATTTTTTGTTGTTGCTGTTGTTTGCGGTGCGGTGGGGTTTGAGACAGAGTCTCACTCTGGAGTGCAGTGGCACTATTTTGGCTCACGGCAACCTCCACCTCCTGGTTCAAGCAATTCTCTAACCTCAGCCTCCCAAGTAACTGTGGCTACAGGTGTGCACCACCACGCCTGGCTAATTTTTGTGTTTTTAGCAGAGACAGAAGTCTCACCATGCTGCCCATGCTGGTCTCAAACTCCTAAGCTCAAGCAATCCACCCACCTTGGCCTCGCAAAGTTCTGGGATTACAGGCATGAGCCACCACGCCTGGCCCAGCCTGGAGGATCATTATGCCTGGAGTAAAACATCCACTTTGCAGAATTATAAACCTAAACAAAGGAGAGCAGTGAAGGGATCCTGCCTTACTCCCCCAGTCACCCTGGAGTTTGTTATCTGGGAGGATCCCTGGCTCCCTGCTTCCTGGCCTTAGGGCCGTTAGCACCGACCAGAGGTAGATATGCTTCCTGCACGCCTGGGCTATATCCAAGTGTTAGCCAACCAACCCAACTGTTGGCTGTTAGCTGGAAGAGAGTTTAGAAGTCATGCCTTCAACCCCTGATTTCCTGATAATTAGCAAAGGCCCAGAGAGGCCGGGCACAGTGACTCACGCCTGTAATTCCAGCACTTTGGGAGGCCGAGGCAGGCGGATCATGAGGTCAGAGTTCAAGACTAGCCTGACCAACATGGCGAAACCCCGTCTCTACTAAAAATATAAAAATTAGCCGGGCGGGGTGGCGAGTGCCTGTAATCCCAGTGACTCGGTAGGCTGAGGCAGGAGAATGACTTGAACCTGGGAGGCGGAGGTTGCAGTGAGTCGAGATCGCACCACTGCACTCCAGCCTGGGGGACAGAGCGAGACTCCATCTCAAAAAAAAAAACAAAAAGGCCCAGAGAAGGATAACAACTTGGCTAAGGCCATGGGAAAATTTATAGGAAAAGTCAGAATGAGGACAGGGATGGGATGTGGAATATAGTAGTCCCGCCTCAGCCACGGTTTCACTTTCTGTGATTTCAGTTACCCTCAGTCACCCTCAAATAGGAATGACGAAGGAATAAATTTAGGAATAACTTAGGAATAAACTATTCCTGAGCTTTAAATTGTGCACTGTTTTGAGCAGCGTGAAGAAATCTCTTGCCATCCTGCTCTGTCCTGCCTGAGTTGAGCATATCCACGCTGTATATGCTACCTAATGTTAGTCATCCACATCATGTGTACCTGACATCCAACCATGGACATTGTCATGGCTCCGTGCTCCAGGATCACCCAAAGCAAATGATCCTCCTTCTGGCTCTCAGAGGGTCAAGAGCAGCCGAATGCTGCCACACAATGGCTGCCTCATTTTCCTTGCTTCATCTCATCACACAGGCAGCTCATCATCTCCCTTCATCACAAGGAGGGTGAGTACGGTACAATAAGATATTTTGAAGGCCGGGCACAGTGGCTCATGCCTGTAATCCCAGCACTTTGGGAGGCCGAGGCAGGCACATCACTTGAGGTCAGGAGTTCAAGACCAGCCTGGCCAACATGGCAAAAACCCCATCTCTACTAAAACTACAAAAATTAAACAGGTGTGATGGTATGTGCCTGTAATCCCAGCTACTCAGGAGTCTGTGGCAGGAGAATTGCTGGAACCAGGGAGGCAGAGGTTGCAGTGAGCTGAGGTCACACCATTGCACTACAGCCTGGGTGACAAAAGCAAGACTCCGTCTCAAAGAAAAAAAAGATTATTTTGAGAGAGAGAGACCACACTCAAGTAACTTTTATTACAGTTTATTGTTATAATTGCACTATTGTTAATGCTGTTAATCTCTTACTGTGCCTAATTTATAACTAAAACTTTCTCATAAGTATGGATGTATTGAAAAACCATAGTGTAGGCTGGGCGCAGTGGCTCATGCCTATAATCCCATCACCTTGGGAGGCTAAGGTGGGAGGATTGCTTGAGCCCGGGAGTTTGAAACCAGCCTGGGCAACATGGCAAAACCCTGTCTCTACAAAAAATTAGCTGGGTGTGTGGTGCACACCTGCAGTGCCAACTACTCGGGAGGCTGAGATGGGAGGATCACCTGAGCCCGGGAGGTTGAGGCTGCAGTGGGCCGAGCAGTGATCGAGCCACTGTACTCCAAGCTGGGTGACAGAGCAAGACCCTGTCTCAAAACCAAAACAAAAAACAAAAAACGTAGCGTGTATGGTGTTTGGTACTATCCACTGCTTCTTGTATCCATTGGGGGTCTTTGAACGTGTCCCCCATGGATAAGCAGGGGCTGCTGTCTATATAGGTATAGACATGCATGCACACACACAAACACACACAATTTTATACCACGTTAAAGTTTACGAAGTTCTTTCACATATGATCAGGAGTAATACTCAAACTATTTTAGCCAGTCGGGCACAGGTTCTGATGAATCAGGATGAGCATCGGTTTGCAGCCCAACAAACATTAATACATTTGGCATCTAACCAACCCTGAGAAATGGGCACTGTTACTATTCCCATCTGATGTCGTTTGGATCTTTGTCCCTGCCAAATCTCATGCTGAAATGTAATCCCCAGTGTTGGAGGTGAGCCTGGTAGGAGCTGGTTGGATCATGAGGGTGGATTTCTCATGAATGATTTAGCACCGTCTTTGAGGGCTGTCCTCACCATAGTGAATAATTTCTCGGGAGATCTGGTTGTTTAAAAGTGTGTAGTGCCAGGTGCAGTGGCTCACGCCTGTAATCCCAGCACTTTGGGAGGCCAAGGTGGGCAGATCATTTGAGGTCAGGAGTTTGAGACCAGCCTAGCCAACATGGTGAAATCCCGTCTCTACTAAAAATACAAAAATTAGCTGAGCATGGTAGTGGGCGCCGGTAATCCCAGCCACTTGGAAGGCTGAGGCAGGAGAATCGCTTGAACCTAGGAGACGGAGGTTGCAGTGAGCGGAGATCGTGCCATGCCTGGGTGACAGAGCGAGACTCTATCTCAAAAAAAAAAAAAAAAAAA
>NW_016834786.1:582592-588722 GCF_001698545.2 Rhinopithecus bieti | reverse complement strand
AAAAAAAAAAAAAAAAAAAAAAAAAAAAAAAAAAAAAGACCAGCCTGGACAACATAACAAGACCTCGTCTCTACAAAAGAGTTTTTAAAATTAGTAGGGCATGCTGGCATGCACACGTAGTCCTAGCTACTCAAGAGGCTAAGCTGGGAGGATCACTTGAGACCAGGAGTTTGAGGCTGCAGTGACCTACGATTGTACCACTGCACTCCAGCCTGAGTGACAGAGCGAGACCCTGTCTCAAAAGAAAAAAAAAATCTCAATATTTTCTTGGGCACAAAATGCAGGACAAAAATAATGCCATTTTACACAGATAAAAAAAAACATTTTAATATATGCACAGAGATAAGTTAATGGTATACCAAAATAATAGAAGATGAAATTTTAGGTAATTTTAATACTTTTCATGTAGTTTATTTCCATTTTCTAATTTTTCGATACTTAGTATGTATTATTTGTATAATTAAAAATAATAACAGAGGCCAGGCACAGTGGCTCATGCCTGTAATCCCAGCACTTTGGAAGGCCGAGGTGGGTGGATCACCTGAGGTCAGGAGTTCAAGACCACCCTGGCCAACATGGTGAAACCCCGTCTCTACTAAAAATACAAAAAATAGCTGGGCGTTGTGGTGGGTGCCTGTAATCCCAGCTATTTGGGAGGCTGAGGCTGGAGAATCGCTTGAATCCGGGGGGTGGAGGTTGCAGTGAGTCGAGACTGCGCCATTGCACTCCAGCCTGGGCAACAGAGTGAGACTCCGTCTAAAAAAATAATAATAAGAGAAAAGAAATTAATATATGAAAACTTTTCTCATCAAGAAAGAGAGAAGTGGGCCAGGCGCAGTGGTTCACAGCTGCAATCCTAGCACTCTGGGAGGCAGAGGTGAGAGGATTGCTTGAACCCAAGAGTTCAAGATCAGCCTAGATGACATAGCGATACCTCATCTCTAAAAAAATTTTAAAAATACAAAATACAAAAACTAGCCAAGCATTGTGGTGCACGCCTGTAGTCCCAGCGACTTGGGAGGCTGAGGGGGGAGGATCACTTAAGCCCAAGAGTTTGGTGCTGCAGCAAACCATAATCATGCCACTGCACTCCAGCCTGGGTGACAGAGCAAGACTCTCTCTCTCTTTTTTTTTTTTTTTTTTTAATATTTTTTCTTAAGATTCTGTCTCAAATTAAAAGAGAGAGAGAGAGAGAGAGAGACAGAGAGAAGTGGGACCAGGAGGAGGATGGGGACAGGTGATCAATCAAGGAATGATTTCTGAGCACCAGTTGTATATGGTGCCAAGTAATTCAGCAACTCCCAAGGAGTCAACAGTGTGATAGCAGCAAGTCACCAGGAGGGCAGGAGACAGCTGCAGGCTACTGCTGAGACTGTGGGGGCACCTGGACCACCAGCAGCCTTTTACTTCCTGCCTAACTGGACCTGTGACCAGAGATAGATTAAGACAAGGCAGGCTAGGGCTGTGGACAACAGAAGCTGAAGAAACAGAAATGCAGCCAGAACCAGGGAGAACGAAAAGGCCAGCTATGATGGATGAGAGCCAACTACATCAGTGATAATTTAATTTAGCAGAAAAAATAAAAATAAAGCATTTAACTTCATACTATCCACTGTGATAGGTGCTAAGGATAGAGTTAACCAAAACAAGCAAGGTCGGCTGGGTACAATGGCTCATGCCTGTGATCCCAGCATTTTGGGGGATAGTTTGACCTTGGGGGTTCAAGATCGGCTTGGGCAACATGGCAAGATCTCATCTCTATTAAAAATTTTTTAAAAAATTAGCCGCCAGGTGCAGTGGCTCACGCCTGTAATCCCAGCACTTTGGGAGGCCAAGGCAGGTGGATCATGAGGTCAGAAGTTCGAGACCACCCTGACCAGCATGGTGAAACCCTGTCTCTACTAAAAATACAAAAAAAATAGCAGGGTGTGGTGGTGCGTGCCTGTAATCCCAGCTACTCAAGGGGCTGAGGCAGGAGAATCACTTGAACCTGGGAGGCGGAGGTTGCAGTGAGCCAAGATCGCATCATTGCACTCCAGCCTGGACGATAGAGCAAAACTCTGTCTTTAAAAAATAATAATAATAAGGCCAGGCGCGGTGGCTCAAGCCAGATGTGTAGCACCCTCTCCCTGTCTCTTACTCCCACTCTCGTCATATGAGATGCTGCCTCCCCATTTGCTTTCCACCGTGACTGTAAGGAGCCCAAGGCCTCCCCGGAAGCCGAGCAGATGCTGGGCACTATGCTTCCTGAATAGACGGCAGAACCCTCAGCCAATTAAATATCATTTTTTATAAATTACCCCATCTCAGGTAATCCTTTATAGCAGTGCAAGAATGACCGAACACAACATTGTACAGACGCAGAAGTGGAGGCTCAGAAAGATTAATATTTAGGCCAGGCGGAGTGGCTCACGCCTGTAATCCCAACACTTTAGGAGGCTGAGGTGGGCGGATCACCTGAGATCAGGAGTTCGAGACCAGCCTGGCCAACATGGTAAAACTCTGCCTCTACCAAAAAATACAAAAATTATCCAGGCATGGTGGCGCATGCCTGTAATCCCAGCTACTCAGGAGGCTGAGGCACAATAATTGCTTGAACCCAGGAGGCAGAGGCTGCAGCGAGCCAAGATCATGCCATTGCACTCCAGCCTGAGAGACAGAATGAGACTCCGTCTCAAAAAAAAAAAAAAAAAATTGTTTAGCCCTATTCACCACCTTAAACAACGTTTGTATTGCTTGTGTGCAGGTTACAGAAGTAGCTTAAGCAAAGAAGGGCTTTATTATGAGGACACTGGAGTGTCTCATAGACCTCCCCTACCGAGGGCAGGGCCACAGCAAGGACTCCCCAAGGACTGGCACCAAGATCTGGAAAACCACCAAGAGCCCAGACCAGCTGTTTCTCTTTCTCTCTGCACATCTGCTTCTTGGTTCTCTCTAGCAGGCCACCCTTCTCTGCATCTCCGTGACCTTCTCATCAGTTTCCCTGACCTCTATTTCTTGTTGTTATAGTGACTCCTAGTCCATTTCAAATCCCAATTCCCAAGCCGGGCATGGTGGCTCACACCTGTAGTCCCAGCACTTTGGGAGGCCGAGGCGGGCGGATCACCTGAGGTCAGGAGTTTGAGACCAGCCTGGCCAACGTAGTGAAACTCAGTCCCTACTAAAAATACAAAAAATTAGCAGGGTGTGGTGGCGGGCACCTGTAATCCCAGCTACTTAGGAGGCTGAAGCACTTAAACCTGGGAGGTAGAGGTTGCAGTGAGCTGAGATCATGCCACTGCACTCCAGCCTGGGCAACAGAGCAAGACTCTGTCTCAAAAAACAAAATAAAACAAATCCCAGTTCCCAAAGAGAATCCGATTGGCCCAGCTTGGATCCCATGTCCACCCCGGGTCCCACCAATGTGGCTAAAGGGACAGGGTCATATGGTGTAAAACTGGCTACCACCTGGTGTAGTGATGCACACCTGCAGTGCCTGCTACTCAGGAGGCTGAGAGGGGAGGACTGCTTGAGGCCAGGAATTTGATACCAGACCAGGCAACATAGTAAGACTCTGTCTCTTAAAAAAAAAAAAAAAAAAAAAGGTTGAAGGTGGGTGCCTACTTCCTTTAAGTGGGAGCTGCAGGAAAAAAATGAAATAAAAATGTTAAAAGGCTACCAAGGCCAGGTGCAGTGGCTCATGCCTGTAATCCCAGCACTTTGGGAGGCCAAGGCAGGTGGATCACGAGGTCAGGAGTTCGAGACCAACCTGACCAACATGGTGAAATCCCGTCTCTACTAAAAATACAAAAATTAGCCAGGCATGGTGGCATGCATCTGTAATTCCCAGCTACTCAGGAAGCGGAGGCAGGAGAATGGCATGAACCCAGGAGGCAGAGGTTGCAGTGAGCCAAGATCACGCCACTGCACTCCCGCCTGGGTGACAGAGCAAGACTGTCTCAAACACACACACAAAAAAGGCTACCAAAGAGCACCTCCGCTGGAAAGCAGATGCACAGTTGGGGGTAGCATTGAGCTAAGCAAATGCCCCAAAGGTTATCTACTATGGTCACAGAGGACATGCAGAATCAGGGTTCCAACCCCGTGTCCAGACTCTCAGAACAGAATGCTCTTTCCATAGGATCACTGATACCCCTGTTCCCACCATCCAAATGCATGCCTTCTCACACCACACTAATCCTTAGAAGCCAAGGGATATCCCTGCAGCCCTAGAAGGATGTGGGCCAAGGGCTAAGATTCAATTTCAGCTGTGGCTAGGCCTCCTACCCAGATAAAGGAAGATCCCCTGATTGGTTCCTGAGAGTATTGATGTAATTGGACAGGAAAGTAGAAGAAAGATAAAACCCTGCCTTCAGTCATGAAGCCCCAGACTCCAGCCTGCTTCTTGCCCTCTGGTTGTCTAAGGCCTCCTCTTGGGGGCCATTGAGTCAGTGGTTGATCCTGTGGGAAGCACTGCATGGTGCCATGGTAAATGGCAGGAAGATCTGCAGGGAACTTCAAAACCAAAGGCCTGCTCATAGCAAGCGGGAAGCTGGAGTCAAGGAGCCAGAGATGAGCAGCACCAAAGGCTGCCGGGCTGAAAAGCCAGGGCTGACACTGAAAGACAAGGTGTGTAGCCAGTGAGAGAACCCAGAAGGAGGGGCAGAGAGAGTGAGCAGGAAATAGATGTGGACACACTGCTGGACACCTCCCTCCAGAGGCTGCCTGGACCTGACTTTTAAGGACAGTGGTGGGAGGGGGCACAGGAGGCTCACACATTGCAGGTGGGAATAGAAACCAATCCAGTCTCTCTTGAGGCAGTTTGGCAGTATGTATTAAAAGCCAGTGTGGCTGGGCACGGTGGCTCACACCTGTAATCCCAGCACTTTGGGAGGCCGAGGCGGGTGGATCACCTGAGGTCGGGAGTTCAAGACCAGCCTGACCAACATGGAGAAACCCCGTCTCTACTAAAAATACAAATACAATTAGCTGGGCTTGGTGGCACATGCCTGAAATCCCAGCTACTCGGGAGACTGAGGCAGGAGAAGCACTTGAACCCAGGAGGTGGAGGTTGCAGTGAACCGAGATGGCACCACTGCATGCCAGTCTGGGTGACAGAGCAAGACTCCATCTCAAAAAAAAAAAAAAAGAAAAAAGTCAGCGTTTTCGGGCACAGTGGCTCACACCTGTAATTCTGGCACTTCGGGAGGCCAAAGAGGGTGGATTGCTCAAGCCCAGGAGTTCAAGACCAGCCTAAGCAACATGGCAAAACCCTATCTTTACTACAAAAAAAAAAAAAAAAACATTAGCCAGGTGTGGTGATGCACACCTGTAGTCCCAGCTGCTCTGGAGGCTGAGGTGGGAGGATCGCTTGAGCCTGGGAGGTGGAGGTTAAAGCAGCTAAGATGGTACCACTACACTCCAGCCTGGGCAACAGAGCCAGATTCTGTCTCAAAAAAAAAAAGATGAGTTGGGCATGGTGGCTTATGCATGTAATCCCACCACTATGGGAGGCCAAGGCAGAAGGACCACTTAACCCAGGAGTTCGAGACCAGCCTGGGCAACATAGTGAGACAAAAAAAAAAAAAAGAAAATTAGTCACGTGTAGTGGCATGCATCTGTACTCCCAGCTACTTGGGAGGCTGAGGTGGAAGAATTGCCTGAGCCCAGGGAGATCAAGACTGCAGTGAGCCATAATCACACCACTGCACTTCAGCCTGAGCAACAGAGTCAGATTCTGTCTCAAAAAAAAAAAAAAAAAATAGGCGGAGGCTGGATGCAGTGGCTTATGCCTGTAATCCCAGCAGTTTGACAGGCCAAGGCAGGAGGATCACTTGAGACCAGAGTTCAAGACCAGCCGGCCGGGCGCGGTGGCTCAAGCCTGTAATCCCAGCACTTTGGGAGGCCGAGATGGGTGGATCGCGAGGTCAGGAGATCGAGACCATCCTGGCTAACACGGCGAAACCCCGTCTCTACTAAAAAATACAAAAAACTAGCCGGGCGAGTTGGCGGGTGCCTGTAGTCCCAGCTACTTGGGAGGCTGAGGCAGGAGAATGGCGTAAACCCGGGAGGCGGAGCTTGCAGTGAGCTGAGATCCGGCCACTGCACTCCAGCCTGGGCGACAGAGCGAGACTCCGTCTCAAAAAAAAAA